>NW_020263569.1:0-2478 GCF_003255815.1 Theropithecus gelada | reverse complement strand
CTTCCTTCCTTCCTTTCTCTCTTGTGTTGTTTCTTTCTACCTTTCTTTCTTTTCTTTCTCTCTCTTTCTTCTTTCTTTTTTCTTTCTCTCTTTCTCTCTCTCTCTCTTCCTTCCTTCCTTCCTTCCTTCCTTCCTTCCTTCCTTCCTTTCTTTCTTTCTTTCTTTCTTTCTTTCTTTCTTTCTTTCTTTCTTTCTTTCTTTCTTTCTTTCTTTCTTTCTTTCTTTCTTTCTTTCTTTCTTTCCTTTCTTTCTTTCTTTCTTTCTTTCTTTCTTTCTTCCTGCCTTCCTTCTTTCCTTTTCTTCCAGAGGGAGTCTCACTTTGTCACCCAGGGTGGAGTGCTGTGGCACAATCTCGGCTCACTGCAAGCTCTGCCTCCTGGGTTCACGCCATTCTCCTTCCTCAGCCTCTCGAGCAGCTGGGACTACAGGCGCCCGCCACCATGCCTGGCTGATGTTTTGTAGTTTTGTGCAGATGCGGTGTCACTGTGTAAGCCAGGCTGGTCTGGATCTCCTGATCTTGTGATCCACCCGCCTTGGCCTCCCAAAGTGCTGAGATTACAGGTGTGATCCACCATGCCCAGCCTGCTGTAGGCTTTTGTGGCTTTCCCCCTCCCTCCCTTCCCCCTACTGTCGCCATGCTTCCCAACCTCCCCTGACCGTGCTCCCCATTTATGGTCCCCTTACACTCCCGCTGCAGCCAGGGACCTCCTACCGGGGGGTCGCCACCAAGGCACCACCAGGCAGCAGTATCCCAGCGCTTCTGCTTCACTGCCACATGCCAGGAGCCTGATTCCAACGCAGGAGGGAGGGGGCCGGACCCCAAAGGCATAGGTGCGTGTTTCCTGCTGTTCATGATGCCTTCCCGCTCCCGGAACACCCAGGTGATACAATACACTCATCGGGCACCACTGTAACCTTTCAAACCAGAGGAAGAGGCAGGCAGGGGCAGCGGGTGCCACACAGGTCAGCCATGACCTCCGTTCCAGAAAGCAGGGGTTGCTTTATCTGGTGGAGGGACATTGCTTCGCCAGCCGCCAGGGAAACTCTCCCTGTGCACCCAGATTCCCATTGTCACAATCTTGTTAACTCCAGTCCCGAGGACACACCAGAGACCAAGGCCACGGGCCTCGTGGGCATGCCTGATGCCATGGCTCCCATCAAAGAGGCAGGCGTACTCTGCAAATCAAGGGACCCACCGCACTGCACCAAGAGCACAGGAAGTTGCCAACAAAGGCAGGAGCCTAAGATACCTACCTCCAAAACAAGCAATTAATCCAAGACGACATCCGTATCAGCACTGCGTTGCTCCTCTCGCATGGACAGCCTGGCCACCTGGTTCTGGCCCAGCCCAAGCCCTCTTGACCCTATCCCAGTCTGCTCAAAAGGGCCCTGCCTACCGGAGCAGGGTGCTCCCTCTCCATGCCTCTATCTCTCTCACTGTCTAGCTCCCTCCCCCTCTCTCTTCTGGGTTTGCCCCTGCACCTCCCACTACTTCTGACACCTTCCTTCTGTCTCTCTGTCTCTCTCTGTCCCACTCTCTTTCTCTGAATCTCTGTCTGTCTCTTTCCCTCTCCCTTTCCCGTCTCTCTCGATGGATGTCTCACTCCCTCCTTCGGTTTCAATCTCTCCAACTATCTCTTCCTTACTCTCCTTCAAGCTGTTTGTGTGTGCATGCATGTGTGTGTGTGTGTGTGTGCATGCCCACACATGTGTGGGATCCCTCGCGCGAGAGCCCGGGTGTGTCTGTGGATTTGCTCCTGGTGGTGGTGGCGTGTCTGGGTTTCTCTCAACCCTCCTCGCTGGAGATAAGGCTGAGGGCTCTACTGCCAGCCTGGGGCAAAGCAGGGCTATCACCCAACCCCGAACCCTCCACACCCTCTTGACCACAGGCCGGGTCTTGGTCGGGATAAACGACCATGGTGTTGGTGTTGTGAGAAAAAGTCCACACGCTGCTCAGTCGCCTGTTCGCCCTTGGTGAGTCATGATGGCTCTGGCTGGTTAGGGCAAGAGGGGGCCTTGCAGGAGCTCCTGAGCAGCCAACAATCCAATGGAATACCTCCGCTACAGGGTGGAAGACTGGACGGGTTCCCAAGATAGTGGACCCAGGCACTGACTCCTCAGAGTGCTCCCTGTTATGAGTGGGCCCAATGTGGTGGAAGCTTGGGAGCTCGGGAAGTGGGGTAAAGACATGGCGAGTGCCTCAGGGGTCCCAATCTGAGCCCACCGGACCCAGCTTGGGGGTGCCGGCTGGAAGCTGGTGGGCATGGCTGGGCTGGGCTCTTGGGACAGCCAGGCACCTCTGCTGGCGTCTACGGCCATACCACCCTGAACGCGCCGAATCTCGTCTGTTCTGGGAAGCTAAGCAGAGTCGGGCCTTTTTAGTACTTGGATGGGAGACTGCCTGGGAATACAGGTTGCAGTAGGTTTTTGGCTTTCTTTCTTTCTTTCTTTCTTTCTTTCTTTCTTTCTTTCTTTCTT
>NW_020263568.1:0-2478 GCF_003255815.1 Theropithecus gelada | reverse complement strand
TTCTCCTGCCTCAGCCTCCCGAGTAGCTGGGACCACAGGCGCCTGCCACTTCGCCCGGCTAGTTTTTTGTATTTTTTAGTAGAGACGGGGTTTCACCGTGTTAGCCAGGATGGTCTCGATCTCCTGACCTCGTGATCCGCCCGTCTCGGCCTCCCAAAGTGCTGGGATTACAGGCTTGAGCCACCGCGCCCGGCCAAGATATTCTTAAGGAAAAGGGCATGCTCTTAAAATTTTTTTTAACAAAGAAAGGCTGAGCATTAATGAATTAACATTCAATTTAAGAAGTTAGATAAAGAGAAAACAGTACAGATAAGAGCAGAAATTAAAGAAATAGAAAACAAAGGTACATCAGAAGAGATATGTGATCAGAGGAGCAACAACGTCAAAAGCTGTTTTTTTGGAAAGGCTAATAAAATTAGCAAACCTCTGGGAATACTGATAAAGGAAAAACCCAAAGCGCACACTATTAAGGCTGGACATCAAGACACAGCAGGGAATCTAAAACCTGACTACTCCAGAGGCCCTCATCCCTGACACTCATAGATTCCCATTCATTAGGTTCTTTATTTCCCCACCAGTTGACACCACAACTGCCAATGCATCATCCCCCGAAGCCAACAAAGCTTCAAAATCACCTGAGCGACTATCATGCCATAAAACCTCGTGCACTGCATTTAGCGTCGCGCGCCAAGAAGGCTTAAACGGCCTCTGAGGGGGATTTCCGTTTCCTGTCCTCACCCCGACACTGCACCTTCTAGGGCTGTTGATTTTGCACACGATCAGTAGAACTGAGAGGTTGTAGTCTACTCACTGAACACAGCCCTGTTACGGATCGGCGGAGACTTGGTCCATGAGCGGCGTTGTCAGGCGAGGAATATGGCTGCGCTATGTCGTGTCTCATGGGGGCGGCCATCTTAGCACCCATTCCGTACAGTGGGCTGTTCCACAGAAGGCGGGGGCGAGAGGGCGTTCACGGATAGAATCCTTCTAGGGGTAAGATTCTGGGAGAAGCTGGTCTTTGGAACTCGGTTCTATAAGTTTGGGCAAATTTTAAAGAAGCAGAGGTGCGCCTCCTACCCAGGGAGGATGGGGCGTGTTCTGATGTTCAAGGGATCCACCACTGGGCAAGAGGAAGAAGTCAGGGTGGTACAATCCCCCCCTTGGCGATACCACTGGGAAGAGGGGGAGAAATCAGGTTAACACAGGTGCCCGTCGTGGGCGATACCACTGGAGAAGAGGGGAAAGGAGTCAGGGTGTACAATCTCCCGATATGCTGCGGTTACCATGGAGAAGACTTGAACTCCCCCATCTCCGTTACCCTCCTTGCCCCACTACAATGATAGTAGTTAGGAATAATAATAATAATAATAGTCTTTGATATGGACAACCAATGGTTTTTCTTTCCTTTTTTTTTAATTTTTTTATTTTTTTATTTTTTATTTTTTTTGAGATGGAGTTTCACTCTTGTTGCCCAGGCTGCAGTGCAATGGCACGATCTCGGCTCTCCACAACCTCCGCCTCCCGGGTTCAAGCGATTCTTCTGCCTCAGCCTCCGGAGTAGCTGGAATTATAGACATGCTCCGCCACGCCCGGCTAATTTTGTATTTTTAGTAGAGACGGAGTTTCTCCATGTTGGTCAGGCTGGTCTCAAACTCCCGACCTCAGGTAATCCACCCGCCTCTGCCTCCCAAAGTGCTGGGATTATAGGCGTGAACCACCGCGCCGGGCCATGGACAACCAATGGTTTTTTTTTAGCAAATTATCAATAGAAAAATGCTTAAAGCCCAGGCGCGGTGGTTCACACCTCTAATCCCAGCACTTTGGGAGGCTGAGGTGGGCGGATCACTTGAGATCCAGAGTTCGAGACTAGCCTGGACAACATGATGAAACTCGTCTCTACTAAAAATACAAAAATTAGCCGGGTGTGGTGGCACACACCTGTAGTCCTAGCTACTCAAGAGGCTGAGGTGGGAGGATCGCTTCAGCCCAGGAGTTAGAGGCTGCAGGGAGTTATGATTGCACCACTGCACTCCAGCCTGGGTGACAGAGTGAGACCCCATTTCAGTTTTTTTTTTTTTTTAAGGAAAAATGCTTAGAAAATGGCCAGGCGCGGCCAGGTACGGCGGTTCATGCCTGTAATCCCAACACTATGGGAAGGGGACGCAGGAGGATCACTTGAGGTCAGGAGTTCAGGACCAGCCTCAGCAAAATGACAAAACCCGTCTCTACCAAAAATACAAAACTTAACGGGTGTGGTGGTGTGCATCTGTAGTCTCAGCTACTCAGGAGGCTGAGGTGGGAGGATGGCTTGAACCTGGGAGGTGGTGGTTGCAAGTGAGCAGAGATCACGACACAGCACTCCACCCTGGTCAACAGAGTGATACCCTGTCTAAAAAAGAAAGGAAAGGGAAGAGAAGAGTAGAGAAGGGAAGGAAGGGAAGGGAAGGGAAGGGAAGGGAAGGGAAGGGAAGGGAAGGG
>NW_020263567.1:0-2479 GCF_003255815.1 Theropithecus gelada | reverse complement strand
GTTACATGTGTATTTCGTGGATCTCTTTGCTAGCCTTATTTTTGTGGAATCTGAGAACAGATATTTCGGATCCCTTTGAAGACTATAGGGCCAAAGGAAATATCCTCCAATAACAAAGAGAAAGAAGCTTTCTGAGAAACTTCTTTGTGTTCTGTGAAATCATCTCACAGAGTTACAGCTTTCCCCTCAAGAAGCCTTTCACTAAGACAGTTCTTGTGGAATTGGCAAAGTTATATTTGGAAGCCCAGAGAGGGCTATGGTGAAAAAGGTAATATCCTCAGATGAAATCTGGAAAGAAGCTTTCAGAGAAATTGCTTAGTGTTCTGTGGATTCATCTCACATAGTTACATCTGCATTTCGTGGATCTCTTTGCTAGCCTTACTTTTGTGGAATCTGAGAACAGATATTTCGGATCCCTTTGAAGACTATAGGGCCAAAGGAAATATCCTCCGATAACAAAGAGACAGAAGCTTTCTGAGAAACTTCTTTGTGTTCTGTGAAATCACCTCACAGAGTTACAGCTTTCCCCTCCAGAAGCCTTTCGCTAAGACAGTTCTTGTGCAATTGGCAAAATGATATTTGGAAGCCCATATAGGGCTGTGGTGAAAAAGGAAATATCCTCAGATGAAATCTGGAAAGAAGCCTTCTCAGAAACTGCTTAGTGTTCTGTTAATTTATCTCACAACGTTACATATGTATTTCGTGGATCTCTTTTCTAGCCTTCTTTCTGTGGAATCTGAGAACAGATATTTCGGATCCCTTTGAAGACTATAGGGCCAAAGGAAATATCCTCCGATAACAAAGAGAAAGAAGCTTTCTGAGAAACTTCCTTGTGTTCTGTGAAATCATCTCACAGATGTACAGCTTTCCCCTCAAGAAGCCTTTCGCTAAGACCGTTCTTGTGGAATTGGGAAAGTGATATTTGGAAACCCATAGAGGGCTACGGTGAGAGAGGAAATATCCTCAGATGAAATCTGGAAAGATTCTTTCTGAGAAACTCCTTAGTGTTCTGTTACTTCATCTCACAGTGTTACATCTGTATTTCGTGGATCTCTTTGCTAGACTTTTTTCTGTGGAATCTGAGAACAGATATTTAGGATCCCTTTCAAGACTATAGTGCCAAAGGAAATATCCTCCGATAACAAAGAGAAAGAGGCTCTGTCAGAAACTTCTTTGTGTTCTGTGAAATCATCTCACAGAGTTACAGCTTTCCCCTCAAGAAGCCTTTCGCTAAGACAGTTTTTGTGGAATTGGCAAAGTGATATTTGGAAGCCCATAGAGGGCTACGGTGAAAAAGGAAATATCCTCAGATGAAATATGCGAAGAAGCTTTCTGAGAAACTGTTTAGTGTTCTGTTGATTCATCTCACAGAGTTACATCTGTATTTCGTGGATCTCTTTGGTAGCCTTATTTCTGTGGAATCTGAAAACAGATATTTCGGATCCCTTTGAAGACTATAGGGCCAAAGGAAATATCCTCCGATAACAAAGAGAAAGAAGCTTTCTGAGAAACTTCTTTGNAAGTGATATTTGGAAACCCCTAGAGGGCTATGGTGAAAAAGGAAATATCCTCAGATGAAATCTGGAAAGAAGCTTTCTGAGAAACTGCTCTGTGACGTGTGACTTCCACTCACAGAGTTACATGTGTATTTCGTGGATCTCTTTGCTAGCCTTCTTTAGGTGGAATCTGAGAACAGATATTTCGGATCCCCTTGATGACTATAGGGCCAAAGGAAATATCCTCCGATAACAAAGAGAAAGAAGCTCTCTGAGAAACTTCTTTGTGTTCTGTGAAATCATCTCACAGAGTTACAGCTTTCCCCTCCAGAATCCTCTGTCTAAGACAGTTCTTGTCTAATTGGGAAAGTGATATTTGGAAGCCCGTAGAGGGCTATAGTGAAAAAGGAAATATCCTCAGATAAAATCTGGAAAGAAGCTTTCTGAGAAACTGCTCAGTGTTCTGTTAATTCATCTCACAGAGTTACATCTGTATTTCGTGGATCTCTTTGCTAGCCTTATTTTTGTGGAATCTGAGAATAGATATTTCGGATCCATTTGAAGACTATAGGGCCAAAGGAAATATCCTCCGATAACAAAGAGAAAGAAGCTTTCTGAGAAACTTCTTTGTGTTGTGTGAAACCATCTCACAGAGTTACAGCTTTCCCTCAAGAAGCCTTTAGCTAAGATACTTCTTGTGGAATTGGCAAAGAGATATTTGGAAGCCCATGGAGGCTTATGGTGAAAAAGGAAATATCCTCAGATGAAATCTGGAGAGAAGCTTTCTGAGAAACTGCTCCGTGGTGTGTGACTTCCACTCACAGAGTTACATGTGTATTTCGTGGATCTCTTTGCTAGCCTTATTTCTGTGTAATCTGAGAACAGATATTTTGGATCCCTTTGAAGAATATAGGGCCAAAGGAAATATCCTCCGAAAACAAAGAGAAAGAAGCTTTCTGAGAAAGTTCTTTGTGTTCTGTGAA
>NW_020263566.1:0-2478 GCF_003255815.1 Theropithecus gelada | reverse complement strand
AAAGAGTATTTTCTCCTATGTTTTTTACTAAGAGCTTGAGAGTTGTAGCTCTTACTTTTAAGTACTTGATCCATTTTAGTTTATTTTTGTATATTATATAAGTTAAGGGCCCAAACTTCATATTTTACCTGTGGGTATCCAGTTTTCCCAGTACCAGTTGTTATTATTAATCTGTTTTGTTTCTAACATAGTTATCTTATTCTAACATTTCTTGTTTTGGAGGAAAATATCTGCAATTTTTTTTAACTTGCTCTTGGAACCAGCTTTCCCACCTACTGATTTCCTCAGGAATAAGTGAAATAAATTTTGACAGACGTTTATTTTGTATTTGTAGGAGAGTTTTAATATTAAGATTAAGTTTTATTATTAAGCAGAGAAAATTATACTCCAGTCATGTAAATATCCACAGTGTATTACTTTCAGAATGTCCTGATTTCTTCTTTTGCTATAAAGAAGGCTCAGGGAATTTATGGTAACACACCTGAATGTTAGAGTCAGGCAGCCATTGTCAATTGGTGGGTCAGGACTGTACATTTTGAACAGTAGATTTTGAAACAAACAATAGCTACAATGCCAATTTCTTATAGACAGAGAATGTAAACCCGTGCTTTCTTTATTCTTCTCCCAAGGAACATAACTAGGCCCATTTTTTATTCTCAGTTTTCTCTACAGGGTTCTTTCATGTCTTCTATGACAGATAACTTGATGGATCTCAAGTGGGTTAAAACTAAAATAATACAGTGTGAGACACCCAGTTATGTCCTTGTAAGCTCTATATGCTGACATTTGCAGTAGGCTTTCATGACATGATTTAAGGCTTTGAGATCCTGGAACAAACTTAGAACCACTGTATTAATAGTGGCTACACACTAGTATTAGCCAGAGGGTTTCTGAAAGATGATGTTGATTTCTTAGATACATTTGTGTCATAGAGGCAACTGCAAGTCAATCTCTGCTCTCAGTGAAAGGTTTAATGTGGACACCTATAAAGCACCAACTGTCATAACTTGCAGGAATCTCCCCAAAGGGACAGCATTATGCTCAGTAGGGCAACATTAATTTCCTCAGGACAGATCAGCAATTAAAAAAATACAGGACTAGGCATGAGTCAACTTCCCCCCTAAAATGGTATTTCTCATCTAAATGCAAGCACATTTTTAAGAAAGAAAGATGTGCAAGATAAAGAAATATTAAAATAAGGGCTACAGTACATATAATACAAAGCAAATGAAGAGAGGAGGCTAAATATAAAACATGTATGTGGTGAGTTATACTCAGCTACTTCATTTGATAGTTTAAGAAGTCAGATCTAAGGCAAAGGGAGTAACTTCTATCTCTTTGGAAAAGTGAATTGATAATATGCCATTGCCAATAACTGAAGATGGTATCAGTGTTCTCTAGATGTTTAAAATATTGTAAGACATTTTGTTCATATAAAAATTGTTAATTATCTTGCTTGCTGTGGCCTTTTAAAAAAGAATTAAGGGCTACTCTTTTTAGTAAACATGTACACTCTCTGTATTGAAAAAATCAGATTGTGAATTGACTTGCTATCCTTTCCTTCAATCCAAACTTTAGCCTTGAATGCAAAAGTGGCATGGGATTTAGAGTAAATTAAGTGAAGATAGACATGATCATTAGCAACAGAAGAAAACTAACACTAATAACTTATTTTTAAAAAGCAACATATTGGCGGGGCGTAGTGGCTCATGCCTGTAATCCCAGCATTTTGGCAGGCGGAGGTGGGTGAATCACTTGAGGTTGGGAGTTCGAGACCAGTCTGGCCAACATGGTGAAACTCCTTCTCTATTAAAAATACAAAAAAACGAGCCGGCATGGCTGGTATCCGCCTGTGATCCCAGATACTTCAGAGGCTGAGGCAGGAGAATCGCTTGAATCTGGGGGATGGAAATTGCAACGAGTCAAGATGGCACCACTGCACTCCAGCCTGGGGGACAGAGGGAGACTCTGTACAAAAAGAAAAAAAAAAAAAAAGGAAAAAGCAGCGTAATATGCTTATGATTAGGATTTAGGCTGAACTATCATCTAAATTGTCTTTACTGTATCCTTTCACTCTTCCTTTCCTAAGATTCCACATAGATTTTACAGAGAAGTCAAAACTCAACAACACTATTTATTTACATTACTAAGGTCTTTAAAATTTTAAATAAAGTATTTACCTTAACCAAAACTAAATGCCCAGAGACTTGTCTTCACAGAAAATAAGCTTAATTCATATTTTTCTTAAACATTTGCCAAAACCTTAAACTTAAACCCATTTTACAATGCAAGTAGTGGTTAACTTTTTTGCCTTTTTTTGCCATTTCCTTAGCCAGATATGACCTTTCTTTCTTTCTCTTTCTTGCCTTTCTCTTTCTTTCTTTCTTTTCTTTTCTTTTCTTTCTTTCTTTCTCTTTCTTTCTTTCTTTCTTTCTTTCTTTCTTTCTTTCTTTCTTTCTTTCTTTCTTTCTTTCTTTC
>NW_020263565.1:0-2478 GCF_003255815.1 Theropithecus gelada | reverse complement strand
TGCTGAATCCGGTTTGCCAGTATTTTATTGAGGATTTTTGCATCGATGTTCATCAGGGATATTGGTCTAAAATTCTCTTTTTTTGTCGTGTCTCTGCCAGGTTTTGGTATCAGGATGATGTTGGCCTCATAAAATGAGTTAGGGAGGATTCCCTCTTTTTCTATTGATTGGAATAGTTTCAGAAGGAATGGTACCAGCTCCTCCTTGTACCTCTGGTAGAATTCAGCTGTGAATCCATCTGGTCCTGGACTTTTTTTGGTTGGTAGGCTATTAATTGTTGCCTCGATTTCAGAGCCTGCTATTGGTCTATTCAGGGATTCAACTTCTTCCTGGTTTAGTCTTGGAAGAGTGTAAGTGTCCAGGAAATTATCCATTTCTTCTAGATTTTCCAGTTTATTTGCGTAGAGGTGTTTATAGTATTCTCTGATGGTAGTTTGTATTTCTGTGGGGTCGGTGGTGATATCCCCTTTTTCATTTTTAATTGCGTCGATTTGATTCTTCTCTCTTTTCTTCTTTATTAGTCTTGCTAGTGGTCTGTCAATTTTGTTGATCTTTTCAAAAAACCAACTCTGGATTCATTGATTTTTTGGAGGGTTTTTTGTGTCTCTATCTCCTTCAGTTCTGCTCTGATCTTAGTTATTTCTAGCCTTCTGCTAGCTTTCGAATGTGTTTGCTCTTGCTTCTCTAGTTCTTTTAATTGCGATGTTAGAGTGTCAATTTTAGATCTTTCCTGCTTTCTCTTGTGGGCATTTAGTGCTATAAATTTCCCTCTACACACTGCTTTAAATGTGTCCCAGAGATTCTGGTATGTAGTATCTTTGTTCTCATTGGTTTCAAAGAACATCTTTATTTCTGCCTTCATTTCGTTATGTACCCAGTAGTCATTCAGGAGCAGGTTGTTCAGTTTCCATGTAGTTGAGCGGTTTTGATTGAGTTTCTTAGTCCTGAGTTCTAGTTTGATTGCACTGTGCTCTGAGAGACAGTTTGTTATAATTTCTGTTCTTGTACATTTGCTGAGGAGTGCTTTACTTTCAATATTGTGGTCAGTTTTGGAATAAGTGCGATGTGGTGCTGAGAAGAATGTATATTCTGTTGATTTGGGGTGGAGAGTTCTATAGATGTCTATTAGGTCTGCTTGCTGCAGAGATGAGTTCAATTCCTGGATATCCTTGTTAACTTTCTGTCTCGTTGATCTGTCTAATGTTGACAGTGGAGTGTTGAAGTCTCCCATTATTATTGTATGGGAGTCTAAGTCTCTTTGTAAGTCTCTAAGGACTTGCTTTATGAATCTGGGTGCTCCTGTATTGGGTGCATATATATTTAGGATAGTTAGTTCTTCCTGTTGAATGGATCCCTTTACCATTATGTAATGGCCTTCTTTGTCTCTTTTGATCTTTGATGGTTTAAAGTCCATTTTATCAGAGAATAGTATTGCAACCTCTGCTTTCTTTTGTTCTCCATTTGCTTGTTAAATCTTCCTCCATCCCTTTATTTTGAGCCTATGTATGTCTCTGCGTGTGAGATTGGTCTCCTGAATACAGCAGACTGATGGGTCTTGACTCTTTATCCAGTTTGCCAGTCTATGTCTTTTAATTGGAGCATTTAATCCATTTACATTTATGGTTAATATTGTTATGTGTTAACTTGATCCTGCCATTATGATATTAACTGGTTATTTTGCTCGTTAGTTGATGCAGTTTCTTCCTAGCCTCGATGGTCTTTACATTTTGGCATGTTTTTGCAATGGCTGGTACCGGTTGTTCCTTTCCATGTTTAGTGCTTCCTTCAGGGTCTCTTGTAAGGCAGGCCTAGTGGTGACAAAATCTCTAAGCATTTGCTTATCTGCAAAGGATTTTATTTCTCCTTCACTTATGAAACTTAGTTTGGCTGGATATGAAATTCTGGGTTTAAAATTCTTTTCTTTAAGAATGTTGAATATTGGCCCCCACTCTCTTCTGGCTTGTAGAGTTTCTGCCGAGAGATCTGCTGTTAGTCTGATGGGCTTCCCTTTGTGGGTAACCCGACCTTTCTCACTGGCTGCCCTTAAGATTTTTTCCTTCATTTCAACTTTGGTGAATCTGGCAATTATGTGTCTTGGAGTTGCTCTTCTTGAGGAGTATCTTTGTGGCGTTCTCTGTATTTCCTGGATTTGAATGTTGGCCTGCCCTACTAGGTTGGGGAAGTTCTCCTGGATGATATCCTGAAGAGTGTTTTCCAACTTGGTTCCATTTTCCCCCTCACTTTCAGGCACCCCAATCAGACGTAGATTTGGTCTTTTTACATAATCCCATACTTCTTGCAGGCTTTGTTCATTTCTTTTTCTTCTTTTTTCTTTTGGTTTCTCTTCTCGCTTCATTTCATTCATTTGATCCTCAATCGCTGATACTCTTTCTTCCAGTTGATCGAGTCGGTTACTGAAGCTTGTGCATTTGTCACGTATTTCTCGTGTCATGGTTTTCATCTCTTTCATTTCGTTTA
>NW_020263564.1:0-2478 GCF_003255815.1 Theropithecus gelada | reverse complement strand
TGTGGTCTGAGGGTGTGATGGGGTTGGATAGGTAGTGGTGGTCTTGAAGGATGTTGTAGTCATAGGACCTGTGGTAGTGCCAGGACTATTCCCTGAATGTGGGGAATGTGTGGTGAAGGGTGTGTGTGGCTCACTGATAGTGGCCGAGGTGGTGTGGGCCACAGGGGTGCTGGTTCCTGCACTGGTGGATTTGGGAGTAATGTTGGTGGTTGAAGTTGGGGTAATTTCAGGATGGTGTGTGGAAGAAGCATGTGAGTAGAAGGATATGGAGGTTTTGGCTGTGCTGAATGAGCTCGGGGCTTTGCTGGTCCCACTGGTGGTCACCGTCATCGATGGGGCTGTGTGCATGGACCCTGTGGTCGTGAGCGCTGTTGGTGGAGGAATGGTGCCTGTTGGCGTTGAGTGGATGGAGGTAGAAGTAGACAAATGTACGTGGGTAGGGGTGATGACTGTGTGAGTAGTTGGAGTTACCAAGGAGGTGGAGAAAGGTGGAATGTGAGTGGGAAATGTGGTCTGAGGGTGTGGTGGGGTTGGATAGGTAGTGGTGGTCTGGAAGGATGTGGCAGTCATAGGACCTGTGGAAGAGACGGGACTACTCCCTGTAGGTGGGGAGTATGTGGTGAAGGGTGGTGGTGGCCTGCTGCTGGTGACCAAGGTGGTGTGGGCCACAGGGGTGCCCATGCCTGTACTGGTGGGGTTGGGAGTAATGGTGGTGGTAGAAGTTGGGGTGATTTCAGGATGGTGTGTGGAGGAAGCATGTGAGTGTAGGGATGTAGAGGTTTGGGCTGTGCTGATTGAGTTCTGGGCTTGA
The DNA here is from genome assembly GCF_003255815.1 of Theropithecus gelada. Lineage (NCBI taxonomy): Eukaryota > Metazoa > Chordata > Mammalia > Primates > Cercopithecidae > Theropithecus > Theropithecus gelada. The sequence continues at coordinate 1,667 of NW_020263564.1, read as the reverse complement.
CTGGTTCCACTGATGGTCCCCGTCATTGTTGGGGCTGTGCGCGTGGACCCTGTGGCCGTGAGGGTTGTTGGTGAAGTAATGGTGCCTGTTGGCTTTGAGTGGATGGAGGAGGAAGTGGACATCTGTGCGTGGGTAGGAGTGATAACTGTGTGAGTACTTGGAGTCACCAAGGAGGTGGAGAAAGCTGGAACATGAGTGGGAAGTGTGGTCTGAGGGTGTGATGGGGTTGGATAGGTAGTGGTGGTCTGGAAGGATGTTGCAGTCATAGGACCTGTGGAAGAGACGGGACTACTCTCTGTAGGTGGGGAGTGTGTGGTGAAGGTTGTGGGTAGCCTGCTGCTGGTGGCCGAGGTGGTGTGGACCACAGGGGTGCCGGTTCCTGTACTGGTGGGGTTGGGGGTGATGGTGGTAGAAGTTGGGGTAACTTCAGGATGGTGTGTGGAGGAAGTGTGTGACTGTAGGGGTGTAGAGGTTTTGGCTGTGCTGAATGAGCTGTGTGCTTGGCTGGTCCCACTGGTGGTCGCTGTCATTGGTGGGGCTGTGTGAGTGGACCCTGTAGCCTTGACCGTTGTCGGTGGAGGAATGGTGCCTGTTGGCGTTGAGTGGATGGAGGTAGAAGTGGACATCTGTGTGTGGGTAGGGGTGATGACTATGTGAGTAGTTGGAGTCACCAAGGAGGTGGAGAAAGGTGGAACATGAGTGGGAAGTGTGGTCTGAGGGTGTGATGGGGTTGGATAGGTAATTGTGGTCTTGAATGATGTTGCAGTCATTGTACCTGTGGAAGAGACGGGAGTGCTCCCTGTAGCTGGGGAGTGTGTGGTGAAGGGTGTAGGTGGCTCGCTGCTGGTGACTGAGGTGGTGTGGGCCACAGGGGTGCCAGTTCCTGTACTGGTGGGATTGGGGACAATGATGGTAGAAGTTAGGGTGACTTCAGGATGGTGTGTGGAGGAAGTGTGTGAATGTAGGGGTGTAGAGGTTTTGGCTGTGCTGAATGAGCTGTGGGCTTGGCTCTTCCTACTGGTGGTTGCCGTCATTGGTGGGGCTGTGTGGGTGGAACCTGTGATCTGGACCGTTGTCGGTGGAGGAATGGTGCCTATTGGCACTGAGTGGATGGATTTAGAAGTGGACATCTGTGCGTGGGTAGAGGTGATGACAGTGTGAGTAGTTGGAGTCACCAAGGAGGTGGAGAAAGGTGGAATGTGAGTGGGAAGTGTGGTCTGAGGGTGTGATGGGGTTGGATAGGTAGTGGTGGTGTGGAAGAATGTTGCAGTCATAGGACCTGTGAAAGAGACGGGACTGCTCTCTGTAGGTGGGGAGTGTGTGGTGAAGGTTGTGGGTAGCCTGCTGCTAGTGGATGAGGTGGTGTGGGCCACAGGGGTGCTGGTTCCTGTACTAGTGGGGTTGGGGGTGATGGTGGTAGAAGTTGGGGTGACTTCAGGATGGTGTGTGGAAGAAGTGTGTGAATGTAGGGATGTAGAGGTTTTGGCTGTGCTGAATGAACTCGGGGCTTGGCTGGTCCCACTGGTGGTAGCTGTCATTGGTGGGGCTGTGTGCGTGGATGCTGTGGCCTTGACTGTTGTCACTGGAGGAATGGTTCCTGTTGGCCCTGAGGGGATGGAGGAGGAAGTGAACACCTGTGCGTGGGTGGGGGTGATGACTGTGTGAGT
>NW_020263563.1:0-2479 GCF_003255815.1 Theropithecus gelada | reverse complement strand
CCAGCGCAAAGAAACTAAAAATCTTGAAAAAAAAGTGGAAGAATTGACGGCTAGACTAATTAATGCAGAGAAGGTCATAAACGAAATGAAAGAGATGAAAACCATGACACGAGAAATATGTGACAAATGCACAAGCTTCAGTAACCGACTCGATCAACTGGAAGACAGAGTATCAGTGATTGAGGATCAAATGAATGAAATGAAGCGAGAAGAGAAACCAAAAGAAAAAAGAAGAAAAAGAAATGAACAAAGCCTGCAAGAAGTATGGGATTATGTAAAAAGACCAAATCTACGTCTGATTGGGGTGCCTGAAAGTGAGGGGGAAAATGGAACCAAGTTGGAAAACACTCTTCAGGATATCATCCAGGAGAACTTCCCCAACCTAGTAGGGCAGGCCAACATTCAAATCCAGGAAATACAGAGAACGCCACAAAGATACTCCTCGAGAAGAGCAACTCCAAGACACATAATTGCCAGATTCACCAAAGTTGAAATGAAGGAAAAAATCTTAAGGGCAGCCAGAGAGAAAGGTCGGGTTACCCACAAAGGGAAGCCCATCAGACTCACAGCAGATCTCTCGGCAGAAACTCTCCAAGCCAGAAGAGAGTGGGGGCCAATATTCAACATTCTTAAAGAAAAGAATTTTAAACCCAGAATTTCATATCCAGCCAAACTAAGTTTCATAAGTGAAGGAGAAATAAAATCCTTTACAGATAAGCAAATGCTTAGAGATTTTGTCACCACTAGGCCTGCCTTACAAGAGACCCTGAAGGAAGCACTCAACATGGAAAGGAACAACCGGTACCAGCCATTGCAAAAACATGCCAAAATGTAAAGACCATCGAGGCTAGGAAGAAACTGCATCAACTAACGAGCAAAATAACCAGTTAATATCATAATGGCAGGATCAAGTTCACACATAACAATCTTAACCTTAAATGTAAATGGACTAAATGCTCCAATGAAAAGACACAGACTGGCAAACTGGATAAAGAGTCAAGACCCATCAGTCTGCTGTATTCAGGAGACCCATCTCACATGCAGAGACATACATAGGCTCAAAATAAAGGGATGGAGGAAGATTTACCAAGCAAATGGAGAACAAAAAAAAGCGGGGGTTGCAATACTAGTCTCTGATAAAACAGACTTTAAACCATCAAAGATCAAAAGAGACAAAGAAGGCCATTACATAATGGTAAAGGGATCAATTCAACAGGAAGAGCTAACTATCCTAAATATATATGCACCCAATACAGGAGCACCCAGATTCATAAAGCAAGTCCTTAGAGACTTACAAAGAGACTTAGACTCCCATACAATAATAATGGGAGACTTCAACACTCCATTGTCAACATTAGACAGATCAACGAGACAGAAAGTTAACAAGGATATCCAGGAATTGAACTCATCTCTGCAGCAAGCAGACCTAATAGACATCTATAGAACTCTCCACCCCAAATCAACAGAATATACATTCTTCTCAGCACCACATCGTACTTATTCCAAAATTGACCACGTAATTGGAAGTAAAGCACTCCTCAGCAAATGTACAAGAACAGAAATTATAACAAACTGTCTCTCAGACCACAGTGCAATCAAACTAGAACTCAGGACTAAGAAACTCAATCAAAACCGCTCAACTACATGGAAACTGAACAACCTGCTCCTGAATGACTACTGGGTACATAACGAAATGAAGGCAGAAATAAAGATGTTCTTTGAAACCAATGAGAACAAAGATACAACATACCAGAATCTCTGGGACACATTTAAAGCAGTGTGTAGAGGGAAATTTATAGCACTAAATGCCCACAAGAGAAAGCAGGAAAGATCTAAAATTGACACTCTAACATCGCAATTAAAAGAACTAGAGAAGCAAGAGCAAACACATTCGAAAGCTAGCAGAAGGCTAGAAATAACTAAGATCAGAGCAGAACTGAAGGAGATAGAGACACAAAAAACCCTCCAAAAAATCAATGAATCCAGGAGTTGGTTTTTTGAAAAGATCAACAAAATTGACAGACCACTAGCAAGACTAATAAAGAAGAAAAGAGAGAAGAATCAAATCGACGCAATTAAAAATGAAAAAGGGGATATCACCACCGACCCCACAGAAATACAAACTACCATCAGAGAATACTATAAACACCTCTACGCAAATAAACTGGAAAATCTAGAAGAAATGGATAATTTCCTGGACACTTACACTCTTCCAAGACTAAACCAGGAAGAAGTTGAATCCCTGAATAGACCAATAGTAGGCTCTGAAATTGAGGCAATAATTAATAGCCTACCAACCAAAAAAAGTCCAGGACCAGATGGATTCACAGCTGAATTCTACCAGAGGTATAAGGAGGAGTTGGTACCATTCCTTCTGAAACTATTCCAATCAATAGAAAAAGAGGGAATCCTCCCTAACTCATTTTATGAGGCCAACATCATCCTGATACCAAAGCCTGGCAGAGACACAACAAAAAAA
>NW_020263562.1:0-8657 GCF_003255815.1 Theropithecus gelada | reverse complement strand
TCAGATGAAATCTGGAAAGAAGCTTTCTGAGAAACTGCTGAGTGTTCTCTTAATTCATCTCACAGAGTTACATCTGTATTTCGTGGATCTTTTTGCTAGCCTTATTTCTGAGGAATCTGAGAACCGATATTTCGGATCCCTTTGAAGACTATAGGGCCAAAGGAAATATTCTCCGATAACAAAGAGAAAGAAGCTTTCTGAGAAACTTCTTTGTGTTCTGTGAAATCATCTCACAGAGGTACAGCTTCCCCTCAAGAAGCCTTTCGCTCAGACAGTTTTTGGAGAATTGGCAAAGTGAAATTTGGAAGCACATAGAGGGCTATGGTGAAAAAGGAAATATCCTCAGATGTAATCTGGAAAGAAGCTTTCTGAGAAACTGCTGAGTGTTCTGTTAATTCACCTCCCAGAATTACGTATGTATTTCGTGGGTCTCTTTGCTAGCCTTTTTTCTGTGGAATCTGAGAACGGATATTTCGGATCCCTTTGAAGACTATAGGGCCAAAGGAAATATCCTCCGATAACAAAGAGAAAGAAGCTTTCTGAGAAACTTCTTGGTGTTCTGTGAAATCATCTCACAGAGTTACAGATTTCCCCTCCAGAAGCCTTTCGGTAAGACAGTTCTTGTGGAATTGGCAAAGTGATATTTGGAAGCCCCTAGAGGGCTATGGTGAAAAAGGAAATATCCTCAGATGGAATCTGGAAAGAAGCTTTCTTAAGAACTGCTGAGTGTTCTGTTAATTCATCTCACAGCGTTACATGTGTATTTCGTGGATCTCTTTGCTAGCCTTATTTCTGTGGAATCTGAGAACAGATATTTCGGATCCCTTTGAAGGCTACAGGGCAAAAGGAAATATCCTCCGATAACAAAGAGAAAGAACCTTTCTGGGAAACTTGTTTGTGTTCTGTGAAATCATCTCACAGAGTTACAGCTTTCCCCTCAAGAGGCCTTTCGCTAAGACAGTTCTTGTGGAGTTGGCAAGGTGATATTTGGAAGCTCTTAGAGGGCTATGGTGAAAAAGGAAATATCCTCAGATGAAATCTTGAAAGAAACTTTCTGAGAAACTGCTGACTGTTCAGTTAATTCATCTCATAGAGTTACATCTGTATTTCCTGGATCTCTTTGCTAGCCTTATTTCTGTGGAATCTGAGAACAGATAATTCGGATCCCTTAGAAGACTATAGGGCCAAAGGAAATATCCTCCGATAACAAAGAGAAAGAAGCTTTCTGAGAAACTTCTTCGTGTTCTGTGAAATCATCTAACAGAGTTAGAGCTTTCCCCTCAAGAAGCCTTTCGCTAAGACAGTTCTTGAGGAATTGGCAAAGTGATATTTGGAAGCCCATAGAGGGCTATGGTGAAAAAGGAAATATCCTCAGATGAAATCTGGAAAGAAGCGTTCTGAGAAATTCCTTAGTGTTCTGTGAATTCATCTCACAGAGATACATCTGTATTTCGTGGATCTCTATGTTAGCCTTATTTCTTTGGATTCTGAGAACAGATATTTCGGATCCCTTTGAAGACTATAGGGCCTAAGGAAATATCCTCCGATAACAAAGAGAAAGAAGCTTTATGAGAAACTTCTTTGTGTCCTGTGAAATCATCTCACAGAGTTACAGCATTCCCCTCAAGAAGCCTTTCGCTAAGACAGTTGTTGTGGAATTTTTAAAGTGATATTTGGAAGCACACAGAGAGCTATGGTGAAAAAGGAAATCTCCTCAGATGAAATCTGGAAAGACGCTTTCTGAGAAAGTGCTCTGTTATTTGTGACTTCCACTCACAGAGTTACATCTGTATTTCGTGGATCTCTTTGCTAGCCTTATTTCTGTGAAATCTGAGAACAGATATTTCGGATCCCTTTGAAGACTCTAGGGCCAAAGAAAATATCCTCCGATAGCAAAGAGAAAGAAGCTTTCTGAGAAACTTCTTTGTGTTCTGTGAAATCACCTCGCAGAGTTACAGCTTTCCCCTCACGAATCCTTTCGCTAAGACAGTTCTTGTGGAATTGGTAAAGTGAGATTTGGAAGCCAATAGAGGGCTATGGTGAAAAAGGAAATATCCTCAGATGAAATCTGGAAAGAAGCTTTCTTAAGAACTGCTGAGTGTTCTGTTAATTCATCTCACAGAGTTACATGTGTATTTCGTGGATCTCTTTGCTGGCCTTATTTCTGAGGAATCTGAGAACAGATATTTCGGATCCCTTTGAAGACTATAGGGCCAAAGGAAATATCCTCCGATAACAAAGAGAAAGAAGCTTTCTGGGAAACTTCTTTGTGTTCTGTGAAATCATCTCACAGAGATACAGCTTTCCCCTCCAGAAGCCTTTCGTTAAGACAGTTCTTGTGGAATTGGCAAAGTGATATTTGGAAGCCCATAGAGGGCTACGGTGAAAAAGGAAATATCCTCAGATGAAATCTGGAAGGAAGTTTTCTGAGAAACTGTTGAGTGTTCTGTTAATTCATCCCCCAGAGTTATATCTGTATTTCGTGGATCTCTTTGCTAGCCTTATTTCTGTGGAATCTGAGGACAGATATTTCGGATCCCTTTGAAGACTACAGGGCCAAAGGAAATATCCTCGGTGAACACAGAGAAAGAATATTTCTGACAAACATCTTTGTGTTCTGTGAAATCATCTCACAGAGATACAGCTTTGCCCTCATGAAGCCTTTCGCTAAGACGGTTCTTGTGGAATTGGCAAAGAGATATTTGGAAGCCCATAGAGGGGTATGGTGAAAAATGAAATATCCTCAGATGGAATCTGGAAAGAAGCTTTCTGAGAAACTGCTCTGCGATGTGTGACTTCCACTCACAGAGTTACATCTGTATTTCGTGGATCTCCTTCCTAGCCTTATTTCAGTGGAATCTGAGAAAAGATTTTTCGGATCCCTTTGAAGACTATAGGGCCAAAGAAAATATCCTCCGATAACAAAGAGAAAGAAGCTTTCTGAGAAACATCTTTGTGTTTTGTGAAAACTTCTCACAGAGTTTCAGCTTTTCCCTAAAGAAGCCTTTCGCTAAGACAGTTCTTGTGGAATTGGCAAAGTGATATTTGGAATCCCATTGAGGGCTACGGTGAAAAAGGAATTATCCTCAGATGAAATCTGGAAGGAAGCTTTCTGAGACACTGCTCTGTGATGTGTGACTTCCACTCACAGAGTTACATCTGTAGTTCGTGGATCTCTTTGCTATCCTTATTTCTCTAGAATCTGAGAACATATATTTCAGATCCCTTTGAAGACTGTAGAGCCAAAGGAAATCTCCTCCGATAACAAAGAGAAAGAAGCTTTCTGAGACACTTCTTTGTGTTCTGTGCAATCATCTCACAGAGTTACAGCATTCCCCTCAAGAAGCCTTTCGCTAAGACAGTTCTTGTGGTATTGGCAAAGTGATATTTGGAAGCCCCTAGAGGGCTATGGTGAAAAAGGTAATATCCTCAGATGAAATATGGAAAGAAGCTTTCTGAGAAACTGCTTAGTGTTCTGTTAATTCATGTCACAGATTTACATCTGTATTTCGTGGATCTCTTTGCTAGCCTATTTCTGTGGAATCTGAGAACAGATATTTCGGATCCCTTTGAAGACTATAGGGCCAAAGTAAATATCCTCCGATAAGACAGAGAAAGAAGCTTTCTGAAAAACTTCTTTGTGTTCTGGGAAATCACCTCACGGAGTTACAGCTTTCCCCTCAAGAAGCCTTTCGCTAAGACAGTTCTTGTGTAATTGGCAAAGTGATATTTCGAAGCCCATAGAGGGGTATAGTGAAAAAGGAAATATCCTCAGATGAAATCTGTATAGAAGCTTTCTGAGAAACTGCTGAGTGTTCTGTTAATTCATCTCACAGAATTACATCTGTATTTCGTGGATCTCTATGCTAGCCTTATTTCTGTGTAATCTGAGAACAGATATTTCGGATCCCTTTGAACACTATAGGGCCAAAGGAAATATCCTCCGATAACAACGAGAAAGAAGCTTTCTGAGAAACTTCTTTGAGTTCTGTGAAATCATCTCACAGTGTTACACCTTTCCCTTCAAGAAGCCTTTCGCAAAGACAGTTCTTGTGGAATTGGCAAAGTGATATTTGGAAGCCCATAGAGGGCTAAGGTGAAAAAGGAAATATCCTCATATGAAATCTAAAAAGAAGCTTTCTGAGAAACTGCTCTGTGATGTGTGACTTCCATTCCCAGAGTTACATCTGTATTTCGTGGATCTCTATGCTATGCTTATTTCTGTGGAATCTGAGAACAGATATTTCGGATCCCTTCGGAGACTATAGGGCCAAAGGAAATATCCTCCGGTAAGAAAGAGAAAGAAGCTTTCTGAGAAACTTCTTTGTGTTCTGTGAAATCACCTCGCAGAGTCACAGCTTTCCCCTCACGAATCCTTTCGCTAAGACAGTTCTTGTGGAATTGGTAAAGTGAGATTTGGAAGCCAATAGAGGGCTATGGTGAAAAAGGAATTATCCACAGATGAAATCTGGAAAGAAGCTTTCTGAGAAACTGCTTAGTGTTCTGTTAATTCATCTCACAGAGTTACATCTGTATTTCGTGGATCTCTATGCTAGCCTTATTTCTGTGTAATCTGAGAACAGATATTTCGGATCCCTTTGAAGACTATAGGGCCAAAGGAAATATCCTCCGATAACAAAGAGAAAGAAGCTTTCTGAGAAACTTCTTTGTGTTCTGTGAAATCATCTAAGAGAGTTACAGCTTTACCCTCAAGCATCCTTTCGCTAAGACAGTTGTTGTGGAATTGGCAAAGTGATATTTGGAAGCCAATAGAGGGCTATGGTGAAAAAGAAAACATCCTCAGATGAAATCTGGAAAGAAGCTTTCTGAGAAACTGCTCTGTGATGTGTGACTTCCACACTCACATTTACGTCTGTATTTCGTGGATCTCTTTGCTAGCCTTATTTCTGTGGAATCTGACAACAGATATTTCGAATTCCTTTGACGTCTATAGGGCCAAAGGAAATATCGTCCGATTACAAAGAGAAAGAAGCTTTCTGAGAAACTTCTTTGTGTTCCCTGAAATCATCTCACAGAGTTACAGCTTTCCCCTCAAGAAGCCTTTCGCTAAGACAGTTCTTGTGGAATAGGCAAAGTGATATTTGGAAGCCCATAGAGGGCCACGGTGAAAAAGGAAATATACTCTGATGAAATCTGGAAAGAAGCTTTCTGAGAAACTGCTTAGTGTTCTGTTAATTCATCTCACAGAATTACATCTGTATTTCGTGTAAGTCTATGCTAGCCTTATTTTTGTGGAATCTGAGAACAGATATATCGGATCCCTTTGAAGACTATAGGGCCAAAGGAAATATCCTCCGATAACAAAGAGAAGGAAGATTTCTGACAAACTTCTTTGTGTTCTGTGAAATCATCTCAGAGAGTTACAGCTTTCCCCTCAAGAAGCCTTTCGCTAAGACAGTTCTTGCGGAATTGGCAAAGTGATATTTGGAAGCGCACAGAGGGCTATGGTGAAAAAGGAAATATCCTCAGATGAAATCTGGAAAGAAAAGTTCTGAGAAACTGCTTAGTGTTCTGTTAATTCATCTCACAGAGATACATCTGAATTTCGTGGATCTCTTTGCTAGCCTTATTTCTATGGAATCTGAGAACAGATATTTCGGATCCCTTTGAAGACTATAGGGCCAAAGGAAATATCGTGAGATAACAAAGAGAAAGAAACTTTCTGAGAAAATTCTTTGTGTTCTGTGAAATCATCTCACAGAGTTACAGCGTTCCCCTCAAGAAGCCTTTCGCTAAGACCGTTCTTGTTGAATTGACAAAATGATATTTGGAAGCCCATAGAGGGCTATGGTGAAAAAGGAAATATCCTCAGGTGAAATCTAAAAAGAAGCTTTCTGAGAAACTGCTGAGTGTTCTGATAAATCATCTCTCAGAGTTACATCTGTATTTCGTGGATTTCTTTGCTAGCCTTATTTCTGTGGAATCTGAGAACAGATATTTCAGATCCCTCTGAAGACTACAGGGCCAAAGGAAATATCGTCCTATAACAAAGAGAAAGAAGCTTTCTGAGAAACTTCTTTGTGTTCTGTGAAATCATCTCAGAGAGTTACAGCTTTCGCCTCAAGAAGCCTTTCGCTAAGACAGTTCTTGTGGAATTTTCAAAGTGATATTTGGAAGCCCATAGAGGGCTATGGTGAAAAAGGAAATATCCTCAGATGAAATCTGGAAAGAAGCTTTCTGAGAAACTGCTCTGTGATGTGTGACTTCCACTCACAGAGTTACATCTTTCTTACGTGGATCTCTTTGCTAGCCTTATTTCTGTGGAATCTGAGAACAGATATTTCGGATTTCTGTGAAGACTATAGGCCAAAAGGAAATATCCTCCGATAACAAAAAGAAAGAAGCTTTCTGAGAAACTTCTCTGTGTTCAGCGAAATCATCTCACAGAGTTATAGCTTTCCCCTCAAGAAGCTTTTCGCTACGACAGATGTTGTGGAATTTTCAAAGTGATATTTGGAAGCCCATAGAGGGCTATGGTGAAAAAGGAAATATCCTCAGATGAAATCTGGAAAGAAGCTTTGTGAGAAACTGCTGAGTGTTCTGTTAATTCATCTCCCAGAATTACATCTGTATTTCGTGGATCTCTTTGCTAGCCTTATTTCTGTGGAATCTGAGAACAGATATTTCGAATCCCTTTGAAGACACTAGGGCCAAAGGAAATATCCTCCGATAACAAAGAGAAAGAAGCTTTCTGAGAAACTTCCTTGTGTTCTGTGAAATCATCTCACAGAGTTACAGCTTTCCCCTCAAGAAGCCTTTCGCTAAGACAGTTCTTGTGGAATTGGCAAAGTGATATTTGGAAGTGCATAGGGGGCTATGCTGAAAAAGGAAATATCCTCAGATGAAATCTGGAAAGAACCTTTCTGAGAAACTGCTGAGTGTTCTGTTAATTCATCTCACAGAGTTACATCTGTATTTCGTGGATCTCTTTGCTAGCCTTATTTCTCTGTAATCTGAGAAGAGATATTTCGGATCCCTTTGAAGACTATGGGGCCAAAGGAAATATCCTCCGATAACAACGAGAAAGAAGTTTTCTGAGAAACTTCTTTGTGTTCTGTGAAATCATCTCACAGAGTTACAGCTTTCCCGTCAAGAAGCCTTTTGTTAAGACAGTTCTTGTGGAATTGGGAAAGTGATATTTTGAAGCCCCTAGAGGGCTATGGTGAAAAAGGAAATATCCTCAGATGAAATCTGGAAAGAAGCTTTCTGAGAAACTGTTCTGTGATGTGTGACTTCCACTCACAGAGTTACATCTGTATTTCGTGGATCTCTTTGCTAGCCTTATTTCTGTGGAATCTGAGAACAGATAATTCAGATCCCTTTGAGGACTATAGGGCCAAAGGAACTATCCTCCGATAACAAAGAGAAACAAGCTTTCTGAGAAAGTTCTTTGGGATCTGTGAAATCATCTCACAGAGTTACAGCTTTCCCCTCAAGAATCCTTTCGCTAAGACAGTTCTGGTGGAATTGGCAAGGTGATATTTGGAAGCCCATAGAGGGCTACGGTGAAAAAGGAAATATCCTCAAATGAAATGCGGAAAGAAGCTTTCTTAGAAACTGCTGTGTGATGTGTGAATTCCACTCACAGAATTACATCGGTATTTCGTGGATCTCTTTGCTAGCCTTATTTCTGTGGAATCTGAGAACAGATATTTCGGATCCCTTTGAANTATTTCTGTGGAATCTGAGAACAGATATTTCGGATCCCTTTGAAGACTATAGGGCCAAAGGAAATATCCTCCGATAACAAAGTGAAAGAAGCTTTCTGAGAAACTTCTTTGTGTTCTGTGAAATCACCTCACAGCGTTACACCTTTCCCCTCAAGAAGCCTTTCGCTAAGACAGTTCTTGTGGAATTGGTAAAGTGATATTTGGAAGCCCATAGGGGGCTATGGTGAAAAAGGAAATATCCTCAGATGAAATCTGGAAAGAAGCTTTCTGAGAAACTGCTCTATGATGTGTGACTTCCACTCACAGAGTTACATCCGTATTTCGTGGATCTCTTTGCTAGCCTTATTTCTGTGGAATCTGAGAACAACTACTTCGGATCCCTTTGAAGACTATAGGGCAAAAGGAAATATCCTCCGATAGCGAAGAGAAAGAAGCTTTCTCACAAACTTGTTTGTGTTCTGTGAAACCATCTCAGAGAGTTACGGCTTTAACCTCAAGAATTCTTGCGCTAAGACAGTTGTTTTGGAATTGACAAAGTGATATTTGGAAGCCCCTAGAGGGCTATGGTGAAAAAGGAAATATCCTCATATGAAATCTGGAAAGAAGCTTTCTGAGAAACTGCTTAGTGTTCTGTTAATTCATCTCACAGGGTTACATCTGTATTTCATGGATCTCTTGGCTAGCCTTATTTCTGCGGAATCTGAAAACACATATTTCGGATCCCTTTGAAGACTATAGGGCCAAAGGAAATATCCTCTGATAACAAAGAGGAAGAAGCTTTCTGAGAAACTTCTTTGTGTTCTGTGAAATCATCTCACAAAGTTACAGCTTTACCCTCAAGAATACTTTCGCTAAGACAGTTCTTATGGAATTGCCAAAGTGATATTTGGAAGCCTATAGAGGGCTATATTGAAAAAGGAAATATCCTCAGATGAAATCTGGAAAGAAGCTTTCTGAGAAACTGCT
>NW_020263561.1:0-2480 GCF_003255815.1 Theropithecus gelada | reverse complement strand
TGGCTGTAGATGTGTGGTATTATTTATGAGGACTCTGTTCTGTTCCACGGGTCTATATCTCTGTTTTGGTACCAGTACCATGCTGTTTTGGTTACTGTAGCCTTGTAGTATAGTTTGAAGTCAGGTAGCATGATGCCTCCAGCTTTGTTCTTTTGACTTAGGATTGTCTTGGCAATGCAGGCTCTTTTTTGGTTCCACATTAACTTTAAAGCAGTTTTTTCCAATTCTGTGAAGAAACTCATTGGTAGCTTGATGGGGATGGCATTGAATCTATAAATTACCTTGGGCAGTATGGCCATTTTCATGATATTGATTCTTCCTATCCATGAGCATGGTATGTTCTTCCATTTGTTTGTGTCCTCTTTTATTTCACTCAGCAGTGGTTTATAGTTCTCCTTGAAGAGGTCCTTTACTTCCCTTGTAAGTTGGATTCCTAGGCATTTTATTCTCTTTGAAGCAATTGTGAATTGCAGTTCATTCATGATTTGGCTCTCTGTTTGTCTGTTACTGGTGTATAAGAATGCTTGTGATTGTTGCACATTAATTTTGTATCCTGAGACTTTGCTGAAGTTTCTTATCAGCATCAGAATTAAAAGAACTAGAGAAGCAAGAGCAAACACATTCAAAAGCTAGCAGAAGGCAAGAAATAACTAAGATCAGAGCAGAACTGAAGGAGATAGAGACACAAAAAAACCCTCCAAAAAATCAATGAATCCAGGAGTTGGTTTTTTGAAAAGATCAACAAAATTGATAGACTGCTAGCAAGACTAATAAAGAAGAAAAGAGAGAAGAATCAAATAGACGCAATAAAAAAGGATAAAGGGGATATCACCACTGACCCCACAGAAATACAAACTACCATCAGAGAATACTATAAACACCTCTATGCAAATAAGCTAGAACAACTAGAAGAAATGGATAATTTCCTGGACACTTACACTCTCCCAAGACTAAACCAGGAAGAAGCTGAATTCCTGAATAGACCAATAGCAGGCTCTGAAATTGAGGCAATAATTAATAGCCTACCAGCCAAAAAAAGTCCAGGACCAGATGGATTCACAGCTGAATTCTACCAGAGGTACAAAAAGCAGCTGGTACCGTTCCTTCTGAAACTATTCCAATCAATAGAAAAAGAGGGAATCCTCCCTAACTCATTTTGTGAGGCCAACATCATCCTGATACCAAAGCCTGGCATAGACACAACAACAAAAAAAAGAATTTTAGACCAATATCCCTGATGAACATCGATGCAAAAATCCTCAATAAAATACTGGCAAACTGGATCCAGCAGCACATCAAAAGCTTATCCACCATGATCAAGTGGGCTTCATCCCTGGGATGCAAGGCTGGTTCAACATACGCAAATCAATAAACGTAATCCAGCATATAAACAGAACCAAAGACAAAAACCACATGAGTATCTCAATAGATGCAGAAAAGGCTTTTGACAAAATTCAACAGCCCTTCATGCTAAAAACGTTCAATAAATTCGGTATTGATGGAACGTATCTCAAAATAATAAGAGCTATTTATGACAAACCCACAGCCAATATCATACTGAACGGGCAAAAACTGGAAAAATTCCCTTTGAAAACTGGCACAAGACAGGGATGCCCTCTCTCACCACTCATATTCAACATAATGTTGGAAGTTCTGGCTAGGGCAATCAAGCAAGAGAAAGAAATCAAGGGTATTCAGTTAGGAAAAGAAGAAGTCAAATTGTCCCTCTTTGCAGATGACATGATTGTCTATTTAGAAAACCCCATTGTCTCAGCCCAAAATCTCCTTAAGCTGATAAGCAACTTCAGCAAAGTCTCAGGATACAAAATTAATGTGCAAAAATCACAAGCATTCTTATACACCAGTAACAGACAAACAGAGAGCCAAATCGTGAATGAACTGCAATTCACAATTGCTTCAAAGAGAATGAAATACCTAGGAATCCAACTTACAAGGGATGTAAAGGATGTCTTCAAGAACTACAAACCACTGCTGAGTGAAATAAAAGAGGACACAAACAAATGGAAGAACATACCATGCTCATGGATAGGAAGAATCAATATCATGAAAATGGCCATACTGCCCAAGGTAATTTATACATTCATTGCCATCCCCATCAAGCTACCAATGAGTTTCTTCACAGAATTGGAAAAAACTGCTTTAAAGTTCATATGGAATCAAAAAAGAGCCTGCATTGCCAAGACAATCCTAAGTCAAAAGAACAAAGCTGGAGGCATCACACTATCTGACTTCAAACTATACTACATGGCTACAGTAACCAAAACAGCATGGTACTGGTACCATAACAGAGATATAGACCAATGGAACAGAACAGAGTCCTCATAAATAATACCACACATCTACAGCCATCTGATCTTTGACAAACCTCAGAAAAACAAGAAATAGGGAAAGGATTCCCTATTAAATAAATGGTGCTGGGAAAATTGGCTAGCCATAAGTAGAAAGCTGAAACTGGATCC
>NW_020263560.1:0-2480 GCF_003255815.1 Theropithecus gelada | reverse complement strand
GCTGAAGTTGCTTATCAGCTTAAGGAGATTTTGGGCTGAGACAATGGGGTTTTCTAAATATACAATCATGTCATCTGCAAACAGGGACAATTTGACTTCTTCTTTTCCTAACTGAATACCCCCGATTTCTTTCTCTTGCCTAATTGCCCTAGCCAGAACTTCCAACACTATGTTGAATAAGAGTGGTGAGAGAGGGCATCCCTGTCTTGTGCCAGTTTTCAAAGGGAATTTTTCCAGTTTTTGCCCATTCAGTATGATATTGGCTGTGGGTTTGTCATAAATAGCTCTTATTATTTTGAGGTACGTTCCATCAATACCGAATTTATTGAGCGTTTTTAGCATGAAGGGCTGTTGAATTTTGTCAAAAGCCTTTTCTGCATCTATTGAGATAATCATGTGGTTCTTGTCTTTGGTTCTGTTTATATGCTGGATTATGTTTATTGATTTGCGAATGTTGAACCAGCCTTGCATCCCAGGGATGAAGCCCACTTGATCATGGTGGATAAGCTTTTTGATGTGTTGCTGAATCCGGTTTGCCAGTATTTTATTGAGGATTTTTGCATCGATGTTCATCAGGGATATTGGTCTAAAATTCTCTTTTTTTGTTGTATCTCTGCCAGGGTTTGGTATCAGGATGACGTTGGCCTCATAAAATGAGTTAGGGAGGATTCCCTCTTTTTCTATTGATTGGAATAGTTTCAGAAGGAATGGTACCAACTCCTCCTTGTACCTCTGGTAGAATTCAGCTGTGAATCCATCTGGTCCTGGACTTTTTTTGGTTGGTAGGCTATTAATTGTTGCCTCAATTTCAGAGCCTGCTATTGGTCTATTCAGGGATTCAACTTCTTCCTGGTTTAGTCTTGGAAGAGTGTAAGTGTCCAGGAAATTATCCATTTCTTCTAGATTTTCCAGTTTATTTGCGTAGAGGTGTTTATAGTATTCTCTGATGGTAGTTTGTATTTCTGTGGGGTCGGTGGTGATATCCCCATTATCATTTTTAATTGCGTCGATTTGATTCTTCTCTCTTTTCTTCTTTATTAGTCTTGCTAGTGGTCTGTCAATTTTGTTGATCTTTTCAAAAAACCAACTCCTGGATTCATTTATTTTTGGAGGGTTTTTTGTGTCTCTATCTCCTTCAGTTCTGCTCTGATCTTAGTTATTTCTAGCCTTCTGCTAGCTTTCGAATGTGTTTGCTCTTGCTTCTCTAGTTCTTTTAATTGCGATGTTAGAGTGTCAATTTTAGATCTTTCCTGCTTTCTCTTGTGGGCATTTAGTGCTATAAATTTCCCTCTACACCCTGCTTTAAATGTGTCCCAGAGATTCTGGTATGTTGTATCTTTGTTCTCATTGGTTTCAAAGAACATCTTTATTTCTGCCTTCATTTCGTTATGTACCCAGTAGTCATTCAGGAGCAGGTTGTTCAGTTTCCATGTAGTTGAGCGGTTTTGATTGAGTTTCTTAGTCCTGAGTTCTAGTTTGATTGCACTGTGGTCTGAGAGACAGTTTGTTATAATTTCTGTTCTTGTACATTTGCTGAGGAGTGCTTTACTTCCAATTACGTTGTCAATTTTGGAGTAAGTACGATGTGGTGCTGAGAAGAATGTATATTCTGTTGATTTGGGGTGGAGAGTTCTATAGATGTCTATTAGGTCTGCTTGCTGCAGAGATGAGTTCAATTCCTGGATATCCTTGTTCACTTTCTGTCTCGTTGATCTGTCTAACGTTGACAGTGGAGTGTTGAAGTCTCCCATTATTATTGTATGGGAGTCTAAGTCTCTGTAAGTCTCTAAGGACTTGCTTTATGAATCTGGGTGCTCCTGTATTGGGTGCATATATATTTAGGATAGTTAGCTCTTCCTGTTGAATTGATCCCTTTACCATTATGTCATGGCCTTCTTTGTCTCTTTTGATCTTTGATGGTTTAAAGTCTGTTTTATCAGAGACTAGTATTGCAACCCCTGCTTTTTTTTGTTCTCCATTTCCTTGGTAAATCTTCCTCCATCCCTTTATTTTGAGCCTATTATATCTCTGCGTGTGAGATGGGTCTCCTGAATACAGCAGACTGATGGGTCTTGACTCTTTATCCAGTTTGCCAGTCTGTGTCTTTTAATTGGAGCATTTAGTCCATTTACATTTAAGGTTAAGATTGTTATGTGTGAACTTGCTCCTGCCATTATGATATTAACTGGTTATTTTGCTCATTAGTTGATGCAGTTTCTTCCTAGCCTTGATGGTCTTTACATTTTGGCATGTTTTTGAGATGGCTGGTACCAGTTGTTCCTTTCCATGTTTAGTGCTTCCTTCAGGGTTTCTTGTAAGGCAGGCCTAGTGGTGACAAAATCTCTAAGCATTTGCTTATCTGTAAAGGATTTTACTTCTCCTTCACTTATGAAACTTAGTTTGGCTGGATATGAAATTCTGGGTTTAAAATTCTTTTCTTTAAGAATGTTGAATATTGGCCCCCACTCTCTTCTGGCTTG
>NW_020263559.1:0-2481 GCF_003255815.1 Theropithecus gelada | reverse complement strand
GTGCCGGACGGTAGACACGCCCCATGTGGGTCTCCCATGTGCTGGATGGTAAACATACGTGGGTCTCCCGTGTGCCCGACGGTAAAGACGTGTGGGTCTCCCCATGCCGGACAGTAAACACGCATGGGCCTCCCGTGTGCCTCATGGTAAACACGTGTGGGTCTCCCGTGTGCCGGACAGTAAACACGCGTGGGTCTCCCCGTGCCGGACAGTAAACACGCGTGGATCTCCCGTGTGCCCGACGGTAAAGACACATGGGCCTCCCGTGTGCCAGATGGTAAACACGTGTGGGTCTCCCGTGTGCGCAACAGTAAACACACATGGGTGTCCCTGTGCCGGACGGTAAACACGCGTGGGTGTCCCTCTGCCGGACAGATGCTTCCGTGCTTCCTGATTTTATTCTCAAAACAACAACCTCAGGAGAAAGACATTATCTTCACTTTGCAGGTGATAAGCAGGAGCCCAGGGAAGGCAGATGGTTCCCCAGGAAAGAGGAAGATGAAAGACCCAGCCCAGGGTCTCCCTGAATCTGAGGCCTGGGAGCTGCCGGCTCCTCCCGTCTGACAGACTTCTAAAGACCCTGGAGGGCGTTCGTGCGCTTCCAGCCAAAGCCCGGAGAGGCCCAGCTCGGCGCTGGCCATGAGGAGGAGCCTGCAGACTCCAGCCCCAAACCTCCCCTTGCCCCTGCAGGACGGCGCCTGGGGCAGCCTTGATGGCGGGGTATTTTCTGGGCCTCAGCAGCAGCCACCTCCTGGGCAGGGGCTGTCTCCCCACAGCGGGGCAGAGGCTGCCCTCTGCAAGGTACACGCGGCCCAGCAGTTCCCGGAGCCCTCCTGCTGGCTGCTGAGGCAAAGCTGCAGACGCCGCCCCTCCTCCCGAGGTGACCCCGCACTGGTGTCCCGAGGTGAAGTCTTTCCCACCTCTGGGCCTTGCCACGGGGGTCTCCGTCTGCCAAGCCTGCCAGCCCCATCACTGGGAGAATTCATGTTTATTTTGCCCACACCCACACGTCACTTGTATGACGTGGGCTCTCACGGAAGCCCGTGGAGATGCTGGGGGCCCAGTCTGAGCCTCGAGGGCCTTTTCACTTCCCCAGCGACACCTGCCTGGCCTGTCCCTCTCTGTGGACATTACGCATCCCCACGGGGAGGACCCGTTGGCCAACCTGGTCAGGCTGGGCCGTGTGCAGCGTGGCTGGCGAGGATGGTGGAGGAGGCTCCTGGAGTCATGCCATCTGGGGACACCCTGCCATGGCCCCCTCATGGGACAGTGACCTGGACCCACAGGCACAATTGGGGTCGTTTCCTGAGAAGTGGGAGAGGTTTGGAAGCACACGTGTGAACAGAAGCAGCTTTGGGAAGAGCCTGCCTGTGGCCTCGCCAAGGCGATCTGTGCTCTTTTTGCATACCTGGGCAGGTCTGAGCCTGGATGGGCGTTTGGGTACTGGACTGGCCACATCACACCTGAACTGGGGGTCTGGGGGTATCACACACAGGGCTCTGGGCCCCTCCCTGCCTCAATCAGAGCTACCCCACTTTTTCTTTCACACCTCAGGATTGTCACAGGGACTTTGAGGAGAGGGTCCCAAGGTGAAGGAGGAGAAACCAGGGTTCAGTACATGCATCCTACGAGTCAGGCGGAACCAAGGGGTACAGGCAAGCCCTACAGCCAGCAAAGCAAGACCGCAGGCCTGGTCCCTCCCTCCCGGCCCACGCTGCCCGCCCTGCCCTCCCCAGCCCCCTCAGTCATCTGGGAGTCACCCCTCGGGCTGTAGGTGGGGGGGACGGGCCGGCCTTCTGGGGTTTCTGTGGCCACGGTGGACACTGACCATTGCCCTCTCCTGTGAGATGACCGCCACCGTGATACTCAGGGAGGGGGTTTTCCAAACCCTTCCCTCTTCTGTGGGCTCTGCACAAGCCTTGTGTGGTCACCTCCACGTGGGCTTCTCTGGTGCAGGTTCTCACAACAAGATACAAAGAAACTCCTGTTTTGGGAAGAGGTGTCTTCCTGTGTGGGTTTATCAGTGTGATGCAGTCAGGTCACTGCCCTATTGACAACACACAGTTAGCACACACACGCAGCACACATGCACACACACGCAGCACACATGCACACACACACAGCATACATCCACACACACAGCTAGCACACACACGCAGCACACATGCACACACACAGCTAGCACACACACACAGCACACATGCACACACACAGCTAGCACACACACGCAGCACACATGCACACACACGCAGCACACATGCACACACACAGCTAGCACACACACGCAGCACACATGCACACACACACAGCATACATCCACACAGCACACACACATGCACACACACAGCACACACAAAGCATACATCCACACACACAGCACTTGTCCACACACACATACAGCTAGCACACACAGCACACATGTACACACACATAGCACACATGCACACACACAGCTAGCACACACAGCACACATGTACACAC
>NW_020263558.1:0-2481 GCF_003255815.1 Theropithecus gelada | reverse complement strand
TAAAGCTGTGAATTCACATTTGTAAGTCTTTTCCTAATCCGTTTAACAGTGGCATGATCTTGGCTAACTGCCAACTCCACCTCCTGGGTTCAAGGGATTCTTCTGCCTCAGCCTCCCCAGTAGCTGGGATTACAGGCTTGCACCACCATACCTGGCTAATTTTTGTATTTTTAATAGAGGTGGGGTTTCACCACGTTGACCAGGCTGGTCTTAAACTCCCAACCTCAGGTGATCCGCCTGCCTTAGCGTCCCAGAGTGCTGGGATTACAGGCATGAGTCACTGTGCCACGCCAAGTTCAAGTGAAAATATGTTTAACAGCGTTTTATAAAGCTCAGGAATTCAGGCAAAACAGTGTTTTGATTTGTGTAGGGTAGGTTTCCGTGCATCTGTGTTACGATGTTACTGACAGTATAGGAAACGATTCCTAAAGTCATTTTAATGTTTATTCCTTTAAACCACATTTGATTTGGTTCAAATAAATTAGTTGTCATTGTTTTCTAGTTTACTGTATCATTTTGTCCATTTTCACATTTCATCCTGATTTTTTTTTTTTTTTGAAACAGGGTCTTGTTATATTGCCCAGGCTGGAGTTGCAGTGGCATGATCTTGGCTCACTGCAAACTCCACCTCCTGGGTTCAAGGTATTCTCCTGCCTCAGCCTCCCAAGTAGCTGGAATTACAGGGATCCACCATCACACCTGGCTAATTTTTTTATTTTTAGTAGAGACGGGGTTTCACCATGTTGGCTACGGTGGTCTCAGACTCGACCTCAAGTGATCTGCCCACCTCAGCCTCCCAGAGTGCTGGGATTACAGGCATAAGCCACTGCACATGGCCTGAATTTTTTTTTTTTTTTTTTTTTTGAACAGTCTTGCTCTGTCACTTAGGCTAGAGTGCGGTGGTGGAGTCTCACTCACTGCAACCTTTGCCTCTGGGCCTCAAGCAATCCTCCCACTTCAGCCTCTTGAGTAGCTGGAACTAGAAGCGTGTGCTGCCACCCCAGCTAATTTTTGTATTTTTTGTAAAGAGCTTTTGCCATGTTGCCCAGGCTGGTCTCAAATTCCTGGATTCAAGAGCTCTGCCTGCCTTGGCCTCCCTAAGTGCTGGAATTACAGGTGTGAGCCACTGTGCTTGGCCATGAATTTTTCATGTCACTTTTATGTGAACCTTTTTCTCCCTTTAACTGTTAATGAAATACCTATATTTCTAGTGGTTTTTATATCTCTCTCTCGAGAATTTTCATAACTGCTTGGAGCTTAATACTGTATTTATCTGTTATTTACTAGTAGAGTCTGGTTGTTTAGAATGTTCTATGAATTCGTCTTAATGATTCCCTGGAAGGCTGAGTGTAGTTTTATGATTAATCACTGATTTTTTAAAAAGTAAATTACACATTGGAGCACTGATAGTTTTAAAACCTTCACCACCTTTTTCCTTTATATCATTCACCTTTAGCTTGGAAATTGTGAACACTTTCGCTACTCTGTATCTGAATGTTATGGTTTCTTATTGCAGAGAGAGAACTGGGCGGATCCATGAACTCTGTGTCTAAACTGCTCCACTATGTAGGGTGGCTGTCCACTACTGCAGTGCACGTGGAGAGCAACAGAACTTCCTTGCTGCACTTTATTTTGGATTTCTATGAGAAGGTAAAACATGTTACAGTTTCCCCATTGGGATTTTTGTGAAGGCTATTTACTTTATTGGCATAGTATTTAAATTTTATGCACAAATATTAAGGTAGGCTGTGATCTCATTAGCATCATTAAAGTAACCTTACATTTTGAAGTTCATGATTATTTTCTCTCCAGAACAATTGACTTTCATAAACCACGTGGAAAAGCAAATGCTTTTTTTTTTTTTTCTAAGGTCCAGGCACCACAGCATTACCCTGTGTTAATGCTGGTCCTAGACAGAAGTCTGTTGTTAGCATTATTTTTTGTTCCTTCCGTTCCTAACTCCTGGTGGAAACCAAAAATTTCTTGTTGTTTCTTCAGATCTCCATGTTTGCCTTTCAACTGCCTGCCTTCTCTTGGTACCTAGTACCCTTTTATTGTGTTACAGTATATAACCTGGGCAGAACTATAGGGTGATGCAAAAGTAATTGTGGTTTTTGCTATTGTTTTCAATGGCAAAAACTACAATTACTTTTGCAGCAACTTAATATCCATGAAGTATCCATGATAGTCTCACTTTTCCCAGCTTCCTCTACTAAAACCTAGTTGTCTTGTGTTGTGCATTTGCTTAGAAACATGCTCCTTTGTTTTCTAGGTTGACAGCTAACTCATATGATAAACAAGTATTATGGGACTTAAGGAGAAAGAAATACTTCCTTCCTTTACCCTGTCCCCCTAACTGTAAGACCTTTCCCTAGAAGAAATGAAAGATTCAAGTAATGGTCTTGTAGAAATTATCCTCTGTAATATGACTGATATTTGGTGAAGTCTGTGTTAAGCAAGCTTATAGTTATCTGTTTGTTT
>NW_020263557.1:0-2482 GCF_003255815.1 Theropithecus gelada | reverse complement strand
GAAAGCAGTCAAGGATATTCAAATAGGAAGAGGGGAAGTCAAATTATGTTTGCAGTTGACATGATTTTATATTTAAAAAAGCCCAATGTCTCAGACCAAAATCTCCTTAAGCTGATAAGCAACTTCAGCAAAGTCTCAGGATACAAAATCAATGTGCACAAATCACAAGCATTCTTATACACCAATAATAGGCGGAGCCAAATCATGAGTGAACTCCCATTCATAATTGATACAAGAATAAAATACATAGGAAGACATTTAAAAGGGATGTGAGAGACCTCTTCAAGGAAAACTACAAACCACTGCTCAAGGAAATGAGAGGACACAAATGGAAAAACATTCCATGCTCATGGATAGGAAGAATCAGTATCATGAAAATGTCCACACTGCCCAAAGTAATTTATAGATTCACTGCTATCCCCATCAAGCTACCATTGACTTTCTTCACAGAATTAGGAAAAACTACTTTAAATTTCATATGGAACCAAAAAAGAGCCTGTATAGCCAAGACAATCCTAAGCAAAAAGAACAAAGCTGGAGGCATCACACTACCTGACTTCAAACTATACAAGGCTACAGTAACTAAAACAGCATGGTACTGGTATCAAAACATATATAGACCAAAGGAACAGAACAGAGGCCACAGAAATAACACCACACATCTACCACCATCTGATCTTTGACAAACCTGACAAAAACAAGTGGGGAAAGGAATCCCTATTTAATAAATGGTGTTGGGAAAACTGGCTTTATGCAGAAAACAAACTGGACCCCTTCCTTATACCTTATACAAAAATTAACTCAAGATGGATTAAAGACTTAAACATAAGACCTAAAACTATACAAACTCTAGAAGAAAACCTACGCAATACCATTCAGGAGAGGCACAGGCAAACACTTCATGACTAAAACACCAAAAGCAATGGCAACAAAAGCCAAAATTGACAAATAAGATCCGATTAAACTAAAGAGCTTCTGCACAGCCAGAGAAACTATCAGAATGAACTAGCGACCTGCAGAATAGGAGAAAATTTTTGTGATCTATCCATCTGACAAAGGGCTAATACCCGGAATCTACAAGGAACTTAAATTTACAAGAAAAAAAAAGTCATCAAAAAGTGGACAAAGGATATGAACGGACATTTCTCAAAAGACTACATTTATGCAGTCAAACATGAAAAAAAGCTCAACATTACTCATTAGAGATATGCAAATCAAAACCACAATGAGATACCATCTCATGCCAGTTAGAATGGCAATCATTAAAGTCAGGAAATCACAGATGATGGAGAGGATGTGGAGAAATAGAAATGCTTTTACACTGTTGGTGGGAGTGTAAATTAGTTCAACCATTGTGGAAGACAGTGTGACGATTCATCGAGGATCCAGAACCAGAAATACCATTTGACTCAGCAATCCCATTACCAAGTATATACCTGAAAGATTGTAAATCATTCTAAGACGCATGCACACGTATGTTTTACTGTGGCACTATTCACAATAGCAAAGACTTGGAACCAACCCAAATGTCCATCAGTGATAGACTGGATAAAGAAAATGTGGCACATATACATCATGGAATACTATGCAGCCATAAAAAGGATGAGTTCACGTCCTTTGCAGGGACATGGATAAAGCTGGAAACCATCATTCTGAGCAAAACATTGCAAGGACACAAAAACCAACCACCACATGTTCTCACTCATAGGTGGGAATTGAACAATGAGAACAC
Source organism: Theropithecus gelada (assembly GCF_003255815.1). Classification (NCBI taxonomy): domain Eukaryota; kingdom Metazoa; phylum Chordata; class Mammalia; order Primates; family Cercopithecidae; genus Theropithecus; species Theropithecus gelada. The sequence goes on along the minus strand of NW_020263557.1, from coordinate 750 downwards.
ATGGACACAGGGCGGGGAACATCACACACCAGGACCTGTTGTAGGGTGGGGGGCTGGGGAAGGGATAGCATTAGGAGAAATACATAATGTAGATGGATTGATGGGGCAGCAAAACCACCATGGCACTTGTATATCTATGTATCAAAACTGCACGTTCAGAATGCATATCCCAGAACTTAAATTTTTAAAAATGTGGTTTTCGCATTGTTGGAATTTGCTGTGTGATACTAGAATACATTGTTAAATATTATATTATATATCATTTTAATGGGCATTTCTCACTATGTATTTTACTAGTGACTTACTACTTGCTGTTTATTTTGTTTTAGACTAGAAATTATATTAGACAAAAAGCAAATTCAAGTGATTTTCTTATTCAAATATAAAATGGTTTGTAAAACAGCAGAAACACACAACATCAAAAACTCGTTTAGCCCAGGAACTGCTAACTAATATACAGTGCAGTGGTGGTTCAAGAAGTTTTGCAAAGACAAGAGTCTTGGAGATGTAGTGGCCGGCCATCAGAAGCCGACAACTACCAATTGAGAGCAATCAAAGCTGATCGTCTTACAAGAAGTTGCCAAAGAACTCAACATCGACCATTCTACAGACAGTTAGCATTTGAAGCAAATTGAAAAGGTGAAATAAGTGGTACCTCATGAGCTGAGCAAAAAATCAAAAGAACCATGATTTTGAAGTTTCGTTTTCTCTTATCCTATGCAACAACAATGAACCATTTCATGATTTGAT
>NW_020263556.1:0-2483 GCF_003255815.1 Theropithecus gelada | reverse complement strand
TTTTTTTATGTAAGAAAAAAGTGATAAAGGAACAGACAAACTCAAACATATTAAAATTTAGGGAATAAAAAGAAAATAGAGTGGGCCAGGCGTCGTGGCTCACGTCTGTAATCCCAGCACCTTGGGAGGCTGAGGCAGGGGATCACCTGAGGTCAGGAGGTTGAGACCAGCCTGGCCAACATGGCAAAAATCCCGTCTTTTTGTTGTTTGTTTGTTTGTTTATTTGTTTTTGAGACGGAGTCTCGCATTGTCCCTTGGGCTGGGGTGCAGTGGCAAGATCTTGGCTCACTGCAACCTCCACCTCCTGGGTTCAAGCAATTCTCTTGCCTCAGCCTCCCGAGTAGCTGGGATTACAGGTGCCTGCCACCACGCTCAGCTAATTTTTTCATATTTTTAGTAGAGACAGGGTTTCACCATGTTGGCCAGGCTGCTCTGGAACTCCTGATCTCGTGATCCGACCACCTTGGCCTCCTAAAGGGCTGGGATTACAGGCATAAGCCACCGTGCCAGGCCTAAAACCCTGTGTTTACTAAAAATATGAAAATTAGCTGGGTGTGGTGGTGGGTGCCTATAATCCCAGTTCCTCGGGAGGCTGACACAGGAGAATCACTTGAACTCGGGAGGCGGAGGTTGCAGTAAGCAGAGATGGCGCCACTGCACTCTAGCTGGGCTACAGAGCAAGACAGCATCTCCAAAAAACAAAAAACAACACTCAGACACCCAGATAAGAGGATACACATGTGTCCACTGTCATAAATTCTTCACCAAGCTACAAGAGGGGAACTGACATTTTGGTGAATCTTTATAAATCATCAATTTATCTATCACATTTTCATTTCACCAGTAGCATTTACAAAGCTAAGTCCTACAATTCCATTTGAAATTACCCTTAAAAAGAACAGAACTTTAAAACTTACTACACTCACTCTGCGGAAGAAATAAATACGAATTTTTAGCAAATGAAATACATCATTTTACCCTACTTCTTTGGAAATAGTATTTTTATCTTTCAAGCTGTACTGACAAAATGTATCTTACAGTCAGTGAAAACCTGAAACTCAAATAAGCGGACAAGCCGTTTCAAGGTAACAAACTCAGGGAGAGGCAGTGCTGACTTCAACGCAGACCTTTCTAAGTGTAACGGCAGGCCATTCTATCCCTTAGGACACCCATCCTGTTCAGTAAAGTACTCAATGACCACCTACGAGGCACTGGCACTGCTCTTTGTCCTCCTGTGTGCCTTAAGTGCATTTTAATATTCAGGTTCTTGCACATCCTCTCTGGGGTGGGTTTTCCTTGTCCTTTGGGACGGTTTTTCTCTCTTCACAGGTCTGAGACAAGCTAGAGAGCAGAAATTATTTCTGCCTTTTCCTCTCAATATCAACATCCAATTGGCAAACCATCAATGTGTCTTCGAGGAATAAAAACTCGGGCTGGAGGAATAATTTTAATGACCTAACTTTCATGACATTACATTGTATTGTCCATTAATTTTAATGTCCTAAAATTTTAATGACCCTAAGGGATCACCATTTTAGATGAAACTATACCAGGAGATTCCCCTAAGGCCAAGAGCATCCAGCTGCTCCCCTGAGAGACTCTACCCCCTACCTGAGGCTGTCCTTGGGGATGAGATGACCCCGGGGCTGATACTCACTAGACCCTCCAATAGACATGGCCACTGTGGGTATCCCGAGTCATCCCCAGACAGTTCTAAAATGCCAGGACTAGGAAAAGACAGGAGAGTGGCTGAGGACACAACACCCTGTCAAGTTTTCACGGGGGGACCTCAACCTAAAGACATTTTGGTAATATGTACACTTAGGAAAGATGAAAAGAAGAGAGGTACAAAGATTTTTTTTTTACAGTAGAGTGTCAGATGATTTATTCTCTGCTTTCCTCTCGTAAAATGTTTGGAAACAGAAAAATATTTTGGCCAAGGTGCCTCACGCCTGTAATCCCGGCGCTTTAGGAGGCCGAGGAGGGTGATCAATTAAGGTCAGGAGTTCGAAACCAACCTAGCCAACATGGCGAAACCCTGTCTCTACTAAACATACAAAAATTAGCTGGACGTGGTGGTGGCGCCTATAAGCCCAGCTACTTGGGAGGCCGAGGCAGAAGAATCGCTTGAACCCGGGAGTCAGAGGTTGCAGTGAGCTGAGACTGCATCATTGCACTCCAGCCTGGTGACAGGGTGAGACTCCGTCTCAAAAAAAAAGAAGAAAAAAAATATATATATATATATATGTGTGTGTGTGTATATGTATATATATGTGTGTGTATATATGTATGGTTTGCTTCCTCATTCACCTTATCAAAGACTCTCATTTACGCCCCTCCCGTGGACCCCAAACCACAAACCATGACTGCAGTACCCGTTTATGAATCGCGTTTGCTCAAACACGCCGTTTAACGTTTTAACAAAGCCTCAGGTTAATTTTAGGGGGAGAAAGGTGGGACTGGAAGCTCCATGAACCACAGCT
>NW_020263555.1:0-2484 GCF_003255815.1 Theropithecus gelada | reverse complement strand
TAATTACAGATTAAAGTGAACCAAATTTAAATTGAATAATTCATCTAATAAGAAATTAACTTGCTAAATAACACGTGAAAACCTATTCTCTTCATAAGTAATCAAAGAAAGGAAAATTAAAACTTTGGATATATCTGTCTATCATGCTGGCAAACATAAAAGAATAGTAAAGAATGCCCATAAAGAGTCAGTAAAATTTTAATTGCATAGGTTACATAATCTATGAACCTATGAACCTCATTGCTATGGCTTCCATTTTTAATTGATGCATAGTTCTTCTTTGTACAATTGAGCTAGCTAGTTATTTTATTCCAGTAATTACTTTTAAGCAGTCAATATTTATTTACTTTGTGGAAATTATTTTTATATACCATGATTTTCATGTCTTTGGTCTTTTGAGTTGATTTTTTTGGAGGGGTTTCATATAATTGATGTTGTTATTTTCCAAGTAAATACATATGGTTAGTATAGCATAATATGTATATTTACTCAATTTTAGTATGCATATTTACCCCTTTTCATATTATTGGCCTTATATACAAATTGCTACTCTTCCTCTTTCATGTTAGAATTATCTTTGTTTTTCTGATTACTTATGTTCTTTTTTGTTAGGCTTATATAAATTTCTATAAAACTTATTCTTGAGTTTTGTTTTATATTTCAGTCCAGGAATACTTGTCTGCAATGGGGTCTCTTTTTTCTTGATAGGTCAGGTACATACAGCACCAGCTGAAAATTTGGCCTAATTTACTTACTTTACTTCATCTGCATTCTCTTCTGCCACTGTGCCAGTCTGTAGGTCCACACTATTCTATAGGTCATTGCACTTACTTAGCATGCTGTGTTGTGCTTCCTCTCCTCACTATTTATTTATTTTCTCCCTATGCTATTATAGTCACTATCCCACTTTGAAGTTCAACTGAATAGAAATCATTCCTAAATTCTATCTCTAGCCAGTCCTTTCTCAGAAATCTGAGATTCTCCCTGAAAACAGTTTTTTTTTNAAAAAATGCTATATATTTCACTTATTTATCCCATTTGTTACCTCTCTTTTTCTGAAGAACATAAGCTCTGAAAACAGGAGTTTCCATAGTTTTGCTTATAGATACAACCCCAGCATGAGCAGATTGCCAGGCATATAGTAGGTATTCAATAAACGTTTTTAATGAATTAAAAAATAATGAAGCCACTTTAACAACAAAAAGAATTCTCTATATATCCAAAACATCACTTCAAAGCATTTGGTTACTGGGTTCCCGGGGATGATGGAATCTGACCGAGGATTTACACTCAATTTATAAAATTTGTGGGACATTGGCAATGCTGGAAATGTACTGGTAACATCGGCAACATCTTTATTCTTAGGTCAGGACGGAGAGAACAAAATCATAACAAATATAAATGTCTAAAGGTACTGATTGCATTAGGTCACAACTCATTTTAGGCATAAACTTTCATCTTAAATAAGGCACAAGTTCATTGATAAACATTTTCAATATTTTCAACAAGATTAATTATTATGTCCAAAATATAGGGTCAATTGGGTTATGTGGAACCTAACGTTGAGTGGACAATCAATAACTAGTCCCTCTAGGTGCCAAATTAGTCCTGGGATTGTTATCCTAAAGGATATGCTCTATGTGGAAACCACTGCTTACCCAAGAGCCACATAAAACAAGGCCTAGGGCATAGTAGCCCCAAGCAAAAACAAATCAACACATTTGTTTCTGGCAGCTGGAGCCTTTGTTCTACATGGTACAATGTTTACTTGACCTCTATTACTCTGGACTTTGCAACAAAACTTTGACCAAAGAAAACAATTTTATAAACAGCAGATATTTCTGCATTGTATGAATATAAAACACAAGATATTCAGCCCCACTTCATTTGAAAAATTGTTCTGAATGCAAACTAAGGACTTAAGTGAGATTAATAAAGAGCTATTGAGGAAACCCCATAATCAGATAAGTAGGAATGATTTTTATTGGAATTCACTAGAATCGTTTTTGTTGGAGCTCACTAAATTATACATTTATTAAGGGTTGATATTTGGAATATAGTAACTAGGATTCATGTCAGAAATATTAATAATGGTATTCTAGTGATATAATGATTCTCACTCTTAAATGTACCCATTTTATGTAATTAAACATAAGTGTAAGTTTTATAATCAACTTAACGTGCAAACTGCTGTTACTGTTGACATTTGTGACTATAATACACTGAACCCTTGGAAACTCTCCAGTGTTGCTTTGTTTGGTCCTCGCAAATAGATGATACTAATACTTATTAATGTAAAAATTACGGAACTTGTGATTTACATTACAAAAATAAATGTCAGGAAAACCATGAGACAAGGTGGATGCCTTTTATAAAGAACTGATTAATGGGTCAATTTAGTTTGGTTTCATGGGGGAAAAGTGTGGCCAGCAGATAGGTGTCCTGTGGAGTGAAATTTATGATAGCAGAAAGGGAATAATGAGA
>NW_020263554.1:0-2483 GCF_003255815.1 Theropithecus gelada | reverse complement strand
TAATTGGAAGTAAAGCACTCCTCAGCAAATGTACAAGAACAGAAATTATAACAAACTGTCTCTCAGACCACAGTGCAATCAAACTAGAACTCAGGACTAAGAAACTCAATCAAAACCGCTCAACTACATGGAAACTGAACAACCTGCTCCTGAATGACTACTGGGTACATAACGAAATGAAGGCAGAAATAAAGATGTTCTTTGAAACCAATGAGAACAAAGATACAACATACCAGAATCTCTGGGACACATTTAAAGCAGTGTGTAGAGGGAAATTTATAGCACTAAATGCCCACAAGAGAAAGCAGGAAAGATCTAAAATTGACACTCTAACATCGCAATTAAAAGAACTAGAGAAGCAAGAGCAAACACATTCGAAAGCTAGCAGAAGGCTAGAAATAACTAAGATCAGAGCAGAACTGAAGGAGATAGAGACACAAAAAACCCTCCAAAAAATCAATGAATCCAGGAGTTGGTTTTTTGAAAAGATCAACAAAATTGACAGACCACTAGCAAGACTAATAAAGAAGAAAAGAGAGAAGAATCAAATCGACGCAATTAAAAATGAAAAAGGGGATATCACCACCGACCCCACAGAAATACAAACTACCATCAGAGAATACTATAAACACATCTACGCAAATAAACTGGAAAATCTAGAAGAAATGGATAATTTCCTGGACACTTACACTCTTCCAAGACTAAACCAGGAAGAAGTTGAATCCCTGAATAGACCAATAGCAGGCTCTGAAATTGAGGCAACAATTAATAGCCTACCAACCAAAAAAAGTCCAGGACCAGATGGATTCACAGCTGAATTCTACCAGAGGTACAAGGAGGAGTTGGTACCATTCCTTCTGAAACTATTCCAATCAATAGAAAAAGAGGGAATCCTCCCTAACTCATTTTATGAGGCCAACATCATCCTGATACCAAAGCCTGGCAGAGATACAACAAAAAAAGAGAATTTTAGACCAATATCCCTGATGAACATCGATGCAAAAATCCTCAATAAAATACTGGCAAACCGGATTCAGCAACACATCAAAAAGCTTATCCACCATGATCAAGTGGGCTTCATCCCTGGGATGCAAGGCTGGTTCAACATTCGCAAATCAATAAACATAATCCAGCATATAAACAGAACCAAAGACAAGAACCACATGATTATCTCAATAGATGCAGAAAAGGCTTTTGACAAAATTCAACAGCCCTTCATGCTAAAAAACTCAATAAATTCGGTATTGATGGAACGTACCTCAAAATAATAAGAGCTATTTATGACAAACCCACAGCCAATATCATACTGAATGGGCAAAAACTGGAAAAATTCCCTTTGAGAACTGGCACAAGACAGGGATGCCCTCTCTCACCACTCCTATTCAACATAGTGTTGGAAGTTCTGGCTAGGGCAATCAGGCAAGAGAAAGAAATCAAGGGTATTCAGTTAGGAAAAGAAGAAGTCAAATTGTCCCTCTTTGCAGATGACATGATTTTATATTTAGAAAACCCCATTGTCTCAGCCCAAAATCTCCTTAAGCTGATAAGCAACTTCAACAAAGTCTCAGGATACAAAATTAATGTGCAAAAATCACAAGCATTCGTATACACCAGTAAGAGACAAACAGAGAACCAAATCATGAATGAACTTCCATTCACAATTGCTTCAAAGAGAATAAAATACCTAGGAATCCAACTTACAAGGGATGTAAAGGACCTCTTCAAGGAGAACTACAAACCACTGCTCAGTGAAATAAAAGAGAACACAAACAAATGGAAGAACATACCATGCTCATGGATAGGAAGAATCAATATCGTGAAAATGGCCATACTGCCCAAGGTTAGTTATAGATTCATTGCCATCCCCATCAACCTACCAATGAGTTTCTTCACAGAATTGGAAAAAACTGCTTTAAAGTTCATATGGAACCAAAAAAGAGCCCGCATCTCCAAGACAATCTTAAGTCAAAAGAACAAAGCTGGAGGCATCACGCTACCTGACTTCAAACTCTACTACAAGGCTCCAGTAACCAAAACAGCATGGTACTGGTACCAAAACAGAGATATAGACCAATGGAACAGAACAGAGTCCTCAGAAATAATACCACACATCTACAGCCATCTGATCTTTGACAAACCTGAGAAAAACAAGAAATGGGGAAAGGATTCCCTATTTAATAAATGGTGCTGGGAAAATTGGCTAGCCATAAGTAGAAAGCTGAAACTGGATCCTTTCCTTACTCCTTATACGAAAATTAATTCAAGATGGATTAGAGACTTAAATGTTAGACCTAATACCATAAAAATCCTAGAGGAAAACCTAGGTAGTACCATTCAGGACATAGGCATGGGCAAAGACTTCATGTCTAAAACACCAAAAGCAACGGCAGCAAAAGCCAAAATTGACAAATGGGATCTCATTAAACTAAAGAGCTTCTGCACAGCAAAAGAAACTACCATCAGAGTGAACAGGCAACCTACAG
>NW_020263553.1:0-2484 GCF_003255815.1 Theropithecus gelada | reverse complement strand
GTGCCGGACGGTAGACACGCCCCATGTGGGTCTCCCATGTGCTGGATGGTAAACATACGTGGGTCTCCCGTGTGCCCGACGGTAAAGACGTGTGGGTCTCCCCATGCCGGACAGTAAACACGCATGGGCCTCCCGTGTGCCTCATGGTAAACACGTGTGGGTCTCCCGTGTGCCGGACAGTAAACACGCGTGGGTCTCCCCGTGCCGGACAGTAAACACGCGTGGATCTCCCGTGTGCCCGACGGTAAAGACACATGGGCCTCCCGTGTGCCAGATGGTAAACACGTGTGGGTCTCCCGTGTGCGCAACAGTAAACACACATGGGTGTCCCTGTGCCGGACGGTAAACACGCGTGGGTGTCCCTCTGCCGGACAGATGCTTCCGTGCTTCCTGATTTTATTCTCAAAACAACAACCTCAGGAGAAAGACATTATCTTCACTTTGCAGGTGATAAGCAGGAGCCCAGGGAAGGCAGATGGTTCCCCAGGAAAGAGGAAGATGAAAGACCCAGCCCAGGGTCTCCCTGAATCTGAGGCCTGGGAGCTGCCGGCTCCTCCCGTCTGACAGACTTCTAAAGACCCTGGAGGGCGTTCGTGCGCTTCCAGCCAAAGCCCGGAGAGGCCCAGCTCGGCGCTGGCCATGAGGAGGAGCCTGCAGACTCCAGCCCCAAACCTCCCCTTGCCCCTGCAGGACGGCGCCTGGGGCAGCCTTGATGGCGGGGTATTTTCTGGGCCTCAGCAGCAGCCACCTCCTGGGCAGGGGCTGTCTCCCCACAGCGGGGCAGAGGCTGCCCTCTGCAAGGTACACGCGGCCCAGCAGTTCCCGGAGCCCTCCTGCTGGCTGCTGAGGCAAAGCTGCAGACGCCGCCCCTCCTCCCGAGGTGACCCCGCACTGGTGTCCCGAGGTGAAGTCTTTCCCACCTCTGGGCCTTGCCACGGGGGTCTCCGTCTGCCAAGCCTGCCAGCCCCATCACTGGGAGAATTCATGTTTATTTTGCCCACACCCACACGTCACTTGTATGACGTGGGCTCTCACGGAAGCCCGTGGAGATGCTGGGGGCCCAGTCTGAGCCTCGAGGGCCTTTTCACTTCCCCAGCGACACCTGCCTGGCCTGTCCCTCTCTGTGGACATTACGCATCCCCACGGGGAGGACCCGTTGGCCAACCTGGTCAGGCTGGGCCGTGTGCAGCGTGGCTGGCGAGGATGGTGGAGGAGGCTCCTGGAGTCATGCCATCTGGGGACACCCTGCCATGGCCCCCTCATGGGACAGTGACCTGGACCCACAGGCACAATTGGGGTCGTTTCCTGAGAAGTGGGAGAGGTTTGGAAGCACACGTGTGAACAGAAGCAGCTTTGGGAAGAGCCTGCCTGTGGCCTCGCCAAGGCGATCTGTGCTCTTTTTGCATACCTGGGCAGGTCTGAGCCTGGATGGGCGTTTGGGTACTGGACTGGCCACATCACACCTGAACTGGGGGTCTGGGGGTATCACACACAGGGCTCTGGGCCCCTCCCTGCCTCAATCAGAGCTACCCCACTTTTTCTTTCACACCTCAGGATTGTCACAGGGACTTTGAGGAGAGGGTCCCAAGGTGAAGGAGGAGAAACCAGGGTTCAGTACATGCATCCTACGAGTCAGGCGGAACCAAGGGGTACAGGCAAGCCCTACAGCCAGCAAAGCAAGACCGCAGGCCTGGTCCCTCCCTCCCGGCCCACGCTGCCCGCCCTGCCCTCCCCAGCCCCCTCAGTCATCTGGGAGTCACCCCTCGGGCTGTAGGTGGGGGGGGACGGGCCGGCCTTCTGGGGTTTCTGTGGCCACGGTGGACACTGACCATTGCCCTCTCCTGTGAGATGACCGCCACCGTGATACTCAGGGAGGGGGTTTTCCAAACCCTTCCCTCTTCTGTGGGCTCTGCACAAGCCTTGTGTGGTCACCTCCACGTGGGCTTCTCTGGTGCAGGTTCTCACAACAAGATACAAAGAAACTCCTGTTTTGGGAAGAGGTGTCTTCCTGTGTGGGTTTATCAGTGTGATGCAGTCAGGTCACTGCCCTATTGACAACACACAGTTAGCACACACACGCAGCACACATGCACACACACGCAGCACACATGCACACACACACAGCATACATCCACACACACAGCTAGCACACACACGCAGCACACATGCACACACACAGCTAGCACACACACACAGCACACATGCACACACACAGCTAGCACACACACGCAGCACACATGCACACACACGCAGCACACATGCACACACACAGCTAGCACACACACGCAGCACACATGCACACACACACACAGCATACATCCACACAGCACACACACATGCACACACACAGCACACACAAAGCATACATCCACACACACAGCACTTGTCCACACACACATACAGCTAGCACACACAGCACACATGTACACACACATAGCACACATGCACACACACAGCTAGCACACACAGCACACATGTACACAC
>NW_020263552.1:0-2484 GCF_003255815.1 Theropithecus gelada | reverse complement strand
GATCTAATTAAACTAAAGAGCTTCTGCACAGCAAAAGAAACTACCATTAGAGTGAGCAGGCAACCTACAGAATGGGAGAAAATTTTTGCAATCTACTCATCTGACAAAGGGCTAATATCCAGAATCTATAAAGAACTCTAACAAATTTACAAGAAAAAAACAAACAATCCCATCAAAAAGTGGGCAAAGGATATGAACAGACACTTCTCTAAAGACATCTGTGTAGCCAACAGACACATGAAAAAATGCTCATTATCACTGGCCATCAGAGAAATGCAAATCAAAACCACAATGAGATACCATCTCATGCCAGGTAGAATGGCAATCATTAAAAAGTCAGGAAACAACAGATGCTGGAGAGGATATGGAGAAACAGGAACACTTTTACACTGTTGGTGGGAGTGTAAATTAGTTTAACCATTGTGGAAGACAGTGTGATGATTCCTCAAGGATCTAGAACTAGAATTACCATTTGACCCAGCCATCCTATTACTGGGTATATACCCAAAGGATTATAAATCATGCTACTATAAAGACACATGCACATGTATGTTTACTGTGGTACTATTCACAATAGTGAAGACTTGGAACCAACTCACGTGTCCATCAATGATAGACTGGATTAAGAAAATATGGCACATATACACCATGGAATACTATGCAGCCATAAAAAAGGATGAGTTCATGTCCTTTGTGGGGACATGGATAAAGCTGGAAACCATCATTCTGAGCAAACTATTACAAGGACAGAAAACAAAACACCGCCTGTTCTCACTCATAGGTGGGAACTGAACAGTGAGATCACTTGGACACAGGGTAGGGAACATCACACACCGGGGCCTGTCGGGGGGGTTGGGGGCTGGGAGAGGGATAGCATTAGGAGAAATACCTAATGTAAATGATGAGTTGATAGGGGCAGCAAACCAACATGGCACATGTATACCTATGTATCAAACCTGCACGTTGTGTACATGTACCCTAGAACTTAAGAGTATAATAATTTTTTTAAAAAAGAGCAAAATTCCTCAATTATTCAAGGAAAAGAAGCTGATCTGGCCTTCAAAAATAAAAACAATAAGATCAAATTATTTAAAACTCTTCTTCTAGTTCAGGAAAATAAATTCTCATAGACAACTGGTGTGACCACATCTACCTAAAAGACCAACTTGGCAATTAATTTCCTATAAGCAAAAGGCAACTGATAATGTTTCCACTTTCTATTTCTCAATGCTTTAATGACAGTCCCGTGTGGTGCAATAACACAAACCTATCAGACCTTGACATTTCTTACATGTATTCTAAGGGATTTGGCATTTTTTTTTTCTTGCTTTCAGGTGCATTGTTTGACATGTGATAGGCATTCCTTCTGCATGCGTCTCAGTAACAGAATATAACACAGTCCCATATACTTGTGGATGTCTTCTTTTTCTAGTTCTTGTATAAAGTATTTGCAAGAAACTATGGAATTGTAGTAATTCCTCCAAGGATGAATATTTCCTACACTTACATCAATGTATGTTTCACTGCTGTTTCTGTGCTTTTCTGAAGACAGAATAAACTTGCATTTCCATTCTGAATCATGATACAATCATGATTAATTTTAAATGGCAATTAAGCTTAATACCTGTATTTCAAACAGTGCCTATAACTTAAAGCAACATCAACTGAACAGTATGACCAAGGTCATGCACACATGCATAGGCATTGACAACTATGAAAAGGCTGCTGCTTGAGGCGTGGTGGCTCACGCCTGTAATCCCAGCACTTTGGGAGGCCGAGGCAGGCAAATCACCTGAGGTCAAGGGTTCAAGACCAGCCTGGCCAACATGGTGAAACCCCGTCTCTACTAAAAATACAAAAATTAGCCAGGCGTGGTGGCAGGTGCCTGTAATCCCAGCTACTTGGGAGGCTGAGGCCTGGGTGAGAGAGTGAGGCTCCACCTCCAAAAAAAGAAAAAAAAAAGAAAAGAAAAGCTGCTGGCTGAATAAGGAGTCAGAATAATTTTATGGTTTTATACTCTGATTTCAGAGACACACCCTGATCTCACAGATGCTAAAAAAAAAATATATGGAGAAAAGGAAGTACATCAGAGAGCCAGTGAAATATGGTGATCCTGCCTCCCCAACCAGATTATGTCTTTGAAAGTTAGAACCTACCTTCAGGTAGGATGCTCTCTGCGAATAACATCAATACTGATTCAAACTGTCCTAAATAAAAAGTATATTGACTCACAAAAGCTTTAGCGTTAATTAACTCAGAGGAAAAATTACATGATCAAGAACTCAGGGCCCAGCGTGGTAACACATACATGTAGTCATAGCTACTCAGGAGGCTGAAGCAGGAGGATTGCAGGAGCCTGGGGAGTCAAGGCTGCATTGTGTCGTGATTGTGCCACTTGCACTGCAGCCTGGGTGACAGAATGATACCTTTTTTTGTCAAAAAAAAAAACAAACCTCAGTTTTTTCCATCTTTCTGCTCTGCTGT
>NW_020263551.1:0-8660 GCF_003255815.1 Theropithecus gelada | reverse complement strand
CTGGATGCCCTGCCCTGGCAGCATGACTCAGACTGCATGACAGGTATGGCGTGCCCAGGATGACGTTCCTAGACCTCTGGCCTCCTCAGAGTCCAGCCCCACACAACGTCCTCCAAGCTCCCAGCCCCTACACCATAAACCATGAGCTTTATGCCCTCTCTGATGGCTCCAGAGAGCACCCATGTCTGCCAGCTTGGGCATGGAGCCTGTTCCAAGAGCCCCCAGGCTCAGCCATGGAGGCCAGGGGCAGTGGTGCTGAGTCCCATGGCTCACAGGGAAGGGAGGTGAGGGAGCCACAGCACGAGGACAGAAAGAGGAAAGAGCAAATCTGCAGCTCCAGAAAGGAGGGGCGGGGAGCCTGGATCTGAGGTCCCAGGTGTGCCCCCGTGTGGAGCTGGTGCAGTGGGGCGGGAACACCATTCATGCAGCAGGCGGCGAGGCATGTACCTACCATGGCTGATGCTCCTCAGGGGCCACTGATAGTGATTCTGAAAGAGCATCAAATCAACATGGCAGCTCACATGCATGGGTGGGGCAGGCCTGGGGTTGGGGGACACACACACGCACATGCCGGGGTGCGCACACACATGCTATGAGGCCCCACTGCCGGCATGCACACACTAACACACATGCCCACAACACGCATACGCCTCCTTCCCTGCCACCTCCCAGTGCCCAGCACCCTCACTGGCTGGCACATGCAGCACAGATCTGGGGCATGCAGCCACTCGGCACACTGAAGCACACACATGGGCAAAGTCACAACACAGAAGCTCACCCACACACAGAGGCATTTGCACCAGCTCCCTGCACACTCATGCTGGCATGCTCAGAGGACCATCCATGCTGCTCAGGGAGACAGCGCTTGCTCGCTAATGTTCAGCTGCCATTTCTCTACCTAAGAGCCTTCCATGGCTCCCTACTGCCTACAGTATTGAGCCCCAACAAGTGATACTCTTCGGACTTTGAAGTTCTCCACCCTATGCCCCACCCTCCCCACAGAGCTCTTTCTCATTCTGTCTCTGTTCCCTGCTTTGGCCAGTGGCTGTCCTCAGTGAGTCCCACACTAAACCTCTGTCCACACTGCAGCTCTTTACCCAGATACCCTCCAATTCCTCATCACATAAGCCTATCTCAGTCATGCCCCAGACTGCATTCAAGCCAGGCTGCCTTGAAGAAGCTCTCTCCCAGACTGCCCTTTTCCCCAAGGCAGGGTCATGACTTGCCAAATGTTTTGCTTGCGTTAGTAAGACAAGAGTTGGAGCAGGCATCAAACCTTACATCCCATATGTCACACCTCACCACAGACCTGGGTACCAAACACCCTGAAGAGTCTGAACCCACGTTGGTAGTTAGCAAAGTGCTCCTACAGCCGCATCTGCAGTTAACACAGCATCCCTATGACCACTGTCTCCCTTAATCCCCACAGCCACCCTGGGAGAAAGGCAGAAAGAAATCATTTGATAGAAAGGATGCTGAGGCTCTGGAAGGGAAAGGGACTTGCCTGAAGTTCCAGGGTGAAGCAGCATCTCTGGACTCCCAGTCTTGCCCAATACCATGCTGCTTGCCTCTACCCATCTCCGTTGGTCATTACCACATCCTAGGGCAAGCCCGAATCCCTGCCTCATTTTGGTTTATGGGAGCTGGACCCACAGCCCACTCTCCAGCCATTTGGAAACAAAAACAGATGCTATTGTTTTCCTTAGAGAACGTGGCCAGTGGAAACAGGGCACACTGGGAATCAGAGTGAATGTCCTTAAAAGAGGGCCATGGGTCAACAAGACCAAGCCAGAGGATGCAGAATGCTTTTCCTTAGAAATCTTTGGGAGTGAAGTAGGCTTCAGACACTCCTATCCCTTCCCGTGCAGCCACCCCTACCACATTGGTTTAGACTGGGTAGGGTGGTAAGGGGGTGGATAAAAAATCAGATTGCTCATGGCCCCCAGCCTCCTTCCCCAGCTGCTTCTGTCCTAGCCCAGGCTTGGTGCCATTCTCACACTCTCACACTCATGTGATGTGTCACACACATCACAAACCTTGATGGTCACACAGTCACAGCCTGGTCTCTGCTCCTGTGGTCCAGTGACTGGACACCCCCTGGGATGGCTCAAAGGAGTCAGGACTTGGAAGTGGGGACATCAGAGTAGCTGAAGGAAATCCACACACCCAGCGTATCTCAGGGTTCAGGCTCTCTGACCTGAGGTAGGCTCCCCAGGGGCTGGGAGAGGAGTTGGAGGGAATGGAGGATGGAGGACAGCGAGAAGGAGGAGGAATGCAATGTGTGGGGCAGCCGCCAAGAGTGAAAATAGAGGGAAGTTCCATGTAAGTGCTGGAAAGAAGGGGGTAGGTGGGACGAGCCCCATAGCCCCCTCCCCAAAAACAACCACCTCCAGGACTCAGTGCTCCCTGGGGGGCAGGCTCCGCCAGCCCTCAGCCACACGTGGCTCCGGCATCCAGGGTCCCAGTGCCTTGGAAGGAGAGGGCCGGTTCTGGCAGCCCGGTCTGATGCTCTGGAATCCAGTCCCATGTTGGGGGGACACATGACCCCTTCCCTGCCCAGTTCAGTGTTGTGGGACAGGGCTGCTGTCAAGACAATCCCCAGTCCTGCCCTCCTCCCTGAGTGGGCCAGGTAGCCCACATAGCCTCTTCCCTGCTTTCCTGGGTGGCACTGCCAGCCTGGTAACCCTGGTGCCCATTCAGTCTAGTCCTTCATACTGCTGGGGCACGGGGAAGCTCTGAGTAATGTGGGACTATAGAGTGCGCGAGGGTTGCTGATGGCCGGGTCCCGTGCCCTCCCCATTCCTGTGCATTCTTGACAAAGGCTCCCAGCAACCGAGGGTATGCAGCAGCTGTAGACACCAGCCTGATGAATATCTCATTGTGGGGAGGGGGCCATAGCAGGAGTGGGGCTCCAGGGAAATACAGAACCTGGCCTGGGAGGTGTTGATGTGAGAGGCCCAAGAAACCTCGGCTTTGCACTTGCTGAATACCATCTGCGCCTCTCAGGAGGGAGAGTGCCAGGCTCAGGAGGTCCCTGCCCAAGCAAGGGAGCTTGGAAAGGGGGCTGGGGTGGGCTGTGCCATTTTCAAGGGCTGGCAGGGGGACCAGCGAGCCAGACCCCTCTGGAGGTACTTGGGGCAGTACCGCGTGCCATGGCTCCTGAGTGACAGAGTCAGCTCTGCCCCCCACAAGACCGCTCCCTACCCAGAACTCACTGTGATCATGTGCTGGATCCAGATGCCCACGCAGCCTCCTGGCGGGAGCATCAGGTGCACCACCTGCCCAGGACGGCCCACGGAAGAGTCTGCGCCACTCTGCCCTGCTATGGAACAACTCCCGTTCTGCCTTCAGGGAGAGGTGTTCATTTAAGCGATGACTGGGCTGGCCCCCATGGCACAGTTATCACAGACAGTCTGCTGCTACCCATGGCTGAGAGCTCTAGTTCTTCCTGGTGGTCTCTGAAGCCACCAAGATGGATGAACCGTGGCTTCACCCTCTTGGCCGACTCAGCTGCCTTTCATCAGCTCATCTGCCCCTAGGATCCACTCTGCCTCTGGCTGGCACCTGACCCGAGCCCCAGGCTCACGCCTCTGCCCACAGACCCAGCAGCTGCTTCACCTCCAACTCCATCCCTCTCGACCAAGCACTGCCCCTCTGGACCAAGCTACTGGGGTGCCACTAGTGCCCCCACATGGTGCCCCCTCTCGGGATCCTTGGGTCCGGCTGTAGCTTCCTTCTGGAAGACACACTCCAAAACCCCAGCCCTGCTCTAGGGCCCTGTATCCCTGACTTTCTGCATCCTTCTCCCTCCTTCTGGGAACATGAACTTGCCCTGCCAGCCTGGTGGCTCCTGGAGGAGCCTGGGCCTGGACCATGGCAGGACCGGGAGCGTCTGCTGCTAGTGATGCTGGAGCCTGCACCCATGTCCACGTGATGTCCATGGCACAGTGGCCATTTGAGGCTGGGGGTGTCTGAGTGGTGGCTGCAGAGTGGGGACCTTACCTCTGCCTGAATGAAGTTCACCAGGGCCTCCCCTGTGCTGTCCTGCTAGGCATGGAACAGCTGGCCTAGCTGGGGGCCCAGGACCACACTGTAGAGCAGGAGCTGGGGGTCGGTGCCTGCGCTGGAGCTGGCTCTGAGGCTCTGGCTGCTGAGTGGCTGGACGGACCCTGCCAGAGGCAAAAGGGGCCATCACCCTTTGAGATCCAGGCCCAGGCCTGTGTCTGCAGAGAGGCAGCGTGACCCTGGCGCACCACCCTCAGCTCTGCCCCAGCTCCCGGCACACCCCGGAATGCCCACAATCAGCACACCCACCTGGGCAGACAGTCAGTGTCCAGCTGCCCTCTAGCGAGAGGAGCACTTGCTTCTGGGCCATCACTCGGAAGAAGTGTCCAGAGGAAGTGTGCTTGTCGTCAGAGAAGCTGAAGTGGATGCCTCCATCCAGGGCTCCTGAGGACAGTCATTGGGTCCGGCTGGCCTGAGCTGGCTCCTCATCTCAGGGCACCCCTGCAAGCAGCAGGAACCCAGGGCCCAGCCCTCAGCACCCACCTCTGTGTGAGAACAGCACGAGCCTGCCGTCCAGCTGGGCCTGCGTGAAGCTGTGCACCTTGGTGCCTGGCGCTGCCCACAGCACTACCCGCCCTTTGCTGGGCTGCTCAATGGTGTAAACCAGATGCTCAGGGGCCCAGAGTAACTGTCCATGCTCCTTAGGGCCTCCGCAGGGATGGGCGCAGTGGCCCCCTCCCACATCTGGGAACACAGGCCTGTGAAGGTTCTGCCTTGCCCTGCTCACCCACCCCTTCCTCCCCGGCTCTGGGCTGCCACCAGGGTTCCAACTCTGCTGCGGCTCAGGCCCTCAGGTGGCATCGAGGCTGGCACTGCTCTGGCTCCCCTGCACAAAGGGCCCTCCCCACATTCACCTTCCCTGTCACCCCAGGGAAGGCCCCAGGGAAGGTCACCCTCCAGGCCCAGCCTCCTTGCTCTCCATCTGCCCTAGTCCTGCGTGTCCCTCAAGGCCAGCTTGTGTCCCCTACCCAGGAAGGCCCCTGTTCTTACCCTCACCAAGTTCTCACCCCCAGAAATCCCCAACGCCGACCAACAGGGCTCCCTAATCTGTCTCACTGGTGGGGCAGGGGTCTCCTTTCAGAGCCTCCGTGTGTGCCTGGCCAGGGCGGGGCACAGGTGGGAATGGTGATTTTAGAAACGGGCCCTCCCTCCGGCTGAGGGAGGGGTGGGTGGCGCGGAGAGTGGGGGGCTGATGGTTGGCATGTTCTGCAGCACAGAATCAGCGCTGCGATGGGCCCAGGTGCTTCCAGAGCAGTTACGGGCCCTCGTCATGTTGGGTGAAGGGGACCCTTTTTCAGGTCTCCCACTTGCAAGCAGAGCAGGCGCCTGTTCCTGAGGTCCTGGTACCAGTCTTGGTGGGTCAATTACTTGCAGGCAGAGTTGCAGTGGGACTCACATGCCCGGGAAACAGAGCCTTCTGACATTCCTGGGCTCCCTGCCCCGGCCCCAGGGAGCCCTCAGGCTGAGCCTTGGCAGGAGGGGCCATAATGTGGGGAGCAGGGCCCCATTGCAGGGCTCCCGGAGCAAACACAGGTGGATGGCACCACCTGGTGGCCGCGCTGCCACACAGCTGTCCTGGCCTGTGGTTCCAGAGCACTGTTCCACTCTCCTGTGACCTCCGCACCATGAGGCCACCCCCTATGGGCACATCCTAGACCACCAAAGCCCTCCTCAGCGCCCCATGTCAGAGACAGCCCAAGTCAACTCTGCTGTGGAACCTTCAGTGACTCTCGCTGACCGCAGAGGACGCACCCCAGAAGCCGGCATTCAAAGCCCTGCCATGTGGGCTTAGTGAAGCCATGCCCTTTCTATTCTACCAGAACTACTTTCACAAGCATGGAGAAGTTCCACCCCATGTCTGGGCCCTGGGTTCCTGCCAAACGGGGGCCCTGCTCTGCTGTGGCACAAGGGGCAGGAGTTTGGGGAGCCAAGCCGTGGCCTTCACTTGCTGGGGTGAAGGTGGGAAGCTTATTGGCTCCTGCCCTGACACCTGCCCTTACGGGCTTGTAAGTGATTCTGTCAGGAGTTCTGGTCCTGAGCCACAGGAGAAGGAACAGCAGAGCTACCTGTGGCTGCTCAGAAGTCTGCCTACCTTACCTGCAAGCGTCCATAACAAAACCTCCCACCTGTGTTCCATTTCAGCACAATCTCACAACTCTCCTTCCAACAACCCCGTGAGGCATGCAGCAGCGTCCCCATTTTGCAGAGGAGGTAACTGAGGCTCAAAGACGGGGAGCTCTGTGCTGAGAAGTAGGGGACGCTGGCCTCTTTCTCGAAGCAGACATGGGGGATGGTGCCAGGAATACTCTCACCTGCAGGCCTGTGTTTGTAGTGAGGACGGGGGGTTGGTCATTGACAGGCAGGACGGTGACAGTGAAGGCCACAGGATGGCTCTGGCAGCCCATCTCGGAGGTGTCAGTCATCAGGACAAAACTGTCTGTCAGTGTCTCGCTCCCGTCGCGCACGTAGCGGATCAGCTGCTCTTCCACCTACGGGCAGGCCCAGGGCTAGTCAGGCCCCAGCAGTACCCTTCATGTCCTGCCTTTGGGTGCAGGAGGAGACTGACTCTTTTAGGGCTTCAGCTTCCATTGGTGGAAAATGGGGACCATAAGTTCTGGCTCCCAGAGGAGCTGTGAGGAAGAAAGGAGATACAGTATTTAAAGCACAGGTGCTTCTGAAATGTGACTCCCCATCTCCTCTCTGTGTATAACCCCCACACTGCGAGTCCCCAGGGCTCCCTCCATTCTGCCCCCAGAGCTGGGCTGCAGTCCCTGGGCCTCTCTCACAGCTGTACCTCTCTCCAGGAGAAGGCGCTGAGGGTCCTGGCTTGAGGTCCGTCCTCCTTCTGCAGGGCCCCATGCCAGGCCGAGGGCGAGGAGAGTGGGGAAGTAGGGCCCGGTGACACAGAGCAGTGGAGGGGCCAGGGTGAGGCTGCCACCCTCGGGGTCACTGAAGTTTTGCATCTCCAGTGGGATGGCAGCAGGCAGCACCTCTAGCTCCACGCGGACACCCTTGAGGGGAGCACCCAGGCCCAAGGGCACATCCAGTGAGAAGGCATCGCTCCAGGCCTCAGGGCGGGAGTGCAGGTACAGGACTCTGCCCACATCCACTGCCTCCTGGGAGAAGCTCTGCACGGGGTCCAGGCTGGGTGGCTCATCTGCCAAGACGCCACGAGACACCATCACCAGGTAGCCGGCACTCGGTGGCTTCTTCACTGAGAATACAATGTCTGCCAGCGGCACTGCCTCCTGGGATGCCTGGTTAACAGAGGTCATGAGGACTCACAGGGGGCCACAGAGGCAGTCTCTGAGGGGCCATTGTGGCCCTAAGCAGCCAGAACAGGCTTGATCTTGCCCCACTTATTCCTCCAGATACCACTGCTCATTTACACACACAAACACACATGTGGGTTCACACACACAGCAGCTAGACATGCAGCTGGTCACATTTTTTGTTTTTTGACAGTCTCACTCTCACCCAGGCTGGAGTGCAGTGGCGCAATCATGGCTCTCTGCAGCCTCAACCTCCTAGACTCAAGGGATCCTCCCACCTCAGTCTCCCAAGTAGCTGTGACCACAGGCACATGCTTCCATGCCCAGCTAATTTTAAATTTTTTGTGTAGAGATGGGGTTTCATTGGGTTGCCCCTGGCTGCTGGTCACATGTTAATACCCACCCCACACACGGTTACAGGGGGTCAGTCACACAGCTTGAGATGCACTCCCCCGGGGAGGTGCATAATCACATATCCCCAGACTCAGTGACACAGACACACAAGTTCATCATACGCTGACGCAGTCACACATGTACATATGCTCGTGTGCGCGCGCGTGCACACACACACACACACACACACACAGGCCCCCCTGCTGAGGATCTGCTCAGGTCTGTGGCTGGTTTGCAGGCAGTGCCTCCCCAGCCCCTGTTATTACCACCCAGGACCGTCAGAGGGAGCCCTGCCCCCACCCCTCGGGGAGGCACAGCCTCCTTCAGCCCAGGCCCTATGGAGCTCATGCCCCAAAGGCCACATGGGCTCACTCACCTGATGGGCCAGTCACAAGAGGCTAAACCACCCCCAAACTCACATTCCTGTTCTATGCCTTTCCCCGGAATGTTCCTCCTGCCTGGAATACCACTCCCCATTCTCTGCTACCGATGGCCTGTGCTCTTCAGAGTCCGGCCCAAACACTGCCTCCTTCCGCAAGGCCTTCCTGATGCCAGATCTGCTGGCTCACTGTCAGCCTCAAGCTCCAGACATGCAGACCAGAAGGGTCTCCGAAATAAGTAGTGTGGGAGAGTAAGGCTGAGCGGGCAAGGACTGGCCTGAGGTCACAGGGCAAGTCCTGCTGGAGTGAGCCTGCTGGAGGGCCCGTGGCTGCTCTGTGGGGTTCCTGGGTGGGTAGAAGCCCTTGACAGACCCTCCTAGTCCTGGTCTGGGCTCTGAGAAAATAGCGGGGAATATGTGGATCTGAAGAGCAGCCACCTGTCTCCATGGCCAGCAATCCCCAAAGTTCAGGACCCATGATGCCCTCCCAGGAAACTGACTGCAATGCAGATTCTTGGGCTCCACTTCAGAGATTCAGTAGGGCTTGGTGG
>NW_020263550.1:0-2484 GCF_003255815.1 Theropithecus gelada | reverse complement strand
GCCCATAGAGGGCTATGGTGAAAAAGGCAATATCCTCAGAGAAAAACAGGAAAGAAGCTTTCTGAGAAACTGCTTTGTGATGTGTGACTTCCACTCACAGAGTTACATGTGTATTTCCTGGATCTCTTTGCTAGACTTATTTCTGTGGAATCTGAGAACAGATATTTCAGATCCCTTTGAAGACTATAGGGCCAAAGGAAATATCCTCCGATAACAAAGAGAAAGAAGCTTTCTGAGAAACTTCTTTGTGTTTTGTGAAATCATCTCACAGAGTTACAGCTTTCCCCTCAAGAAGCCTTTCGCTAACACAGTTCTTGTTTAATTGGCAAAGTGACATTTGGAAGCCCATAGAGGGTTATGGTGAAAAAGGAAATATCCTCCGATGAAATCTAGAAAGAAGCTTTCTGAGAAGGTGCTTAGTGTTCTGTGAATTCATCTCACAGAGTTACAGCTTTCCCCTCAAGAAGCCGCTCGCTAAGCCTGTTCTTGTGGAATTCGCAAAGTGATATTTGGAACACCATAGAGGGCTATGGTGAAAAAGGAAATATCCTCAGATGAAATCTGGAAAGAAGATTTCTGACAAACTGCTTTGTGATGTGTGACTTCTACTCACAGAGTTACATCTGTATTTCTTGGATCTCTTTGCTAGCCTTATTTCTGTGGAATCTCACAACAGATATTTCGGATCCCATTGAAGATTATAGGGCCAAAGGAAATATCCTCCGATAACAAAGAGAAAGAAGCTTTCAGAGAAACTTCTTTGTGTTCTGTGAAATCATCTCACAGAGATACAGTTTTCCCCTCAAGAAGCCTTTCACTAAGACAGTTCTTGTGGATTTGCAAAGTGATATTTGGAAGCCCGTTGAGGGCTATGGTGAAAAAGGAAATATCCTCCGATGAAATCTGGAAAGAAGCTTTCTGAGAAACAGCTTAGTGTTCTGTGAATTCATCTCACAGACTTACAGCTTTCCCCTCAAGAAGCCGCTCGCTAAGCCTTCTCTTGTGGAATTCGCAAAGTGATATTTGGAAGCCCATTGAGGGCTATGGTGGAAAAGGCAATATCCCCAGAGAAAAACTGGAAAGAAGCTTTCTCAGAAACTGCTTTGTGATATGTGACTTCCACTCACAGAATTAAATGTGTATTTCCTGGATCTCTTTGCTAGCCTTATTTCTGTGGAATCTGAGAACAGATATTTCGGATCCCTTTGAATACTAAAGGTCAAAGGAAATATCCGCTGATAACAAAGGGGAAGAAGCTTTCTGAGAAACTTCTTTGTGTTCTGTGAAATCATCTCAGAGGGTTACAGCTTTCCCCTCAAGAAGCCTTTAGCTAAGACAGTTTTTTATGGAATTTGCAAAGTGATATTTGGAAGCCCATAGAGGGGTATGGAGAAAAAGGAAATATCCTGCAATGAAATCTGGAAAGAAGCTTTCTGAGAAACTGCTTAGTGTTCTCTGAATTCATCTCAGAGAGTTACAGCTTTTCCCTCAAGAAGCCGGTCGCTAAGCCTGTTCTTGTGGAATTCGCAAAGGGATAATTGGAAGCCCATAGAGGGCTATGGTGAAAAAGGCAATATCCTCAGAAAAAAACTGGAAAGAAGCTTTCTGAGAAACTGCTTTGTGATGTTATACTTCCACTCACAGAGTTACATCTGTATTTCGTGGATCTCTTTGGTAGCTTTATTTCTGTGGAAACTGAGAACAGATATTTCGGATCCCATTGAAGACTATAGGGCCAAAGGAAATATCCTGCGATAACAAAGAGAAAGAAGCTTTTTGAGAAACTTCTTTGTGTTCTATGAAATCATCTCACAGAGTTACAGCTCTCCCCTCAAGACGCCTGTCGCTAAGACAGTTCTTGTGGAATTTGCAAAGAGATATTTGGAAGCCCATAGATGCCTATGGTGAAAAAGGAAATATCCTCAGATGAAATCTGGAAAGAAGCTTTCTGAGAAACTTCTTAGTGTTCTGTGAATTCTTCTCACAGAGTTACAGCTTTCCCCTCAAGAAGCGCGTCCTCAGAAATAATACCACACATCTACAGCCATCTCATCTTTGACAAACCTGAGAAAAACAAGAAATGGCGAAATGATTCCCTATTTAATAAATGGTGTTGGGAAAATTGGCTAGCCATAAGTAGAAAGCTGAAACTGGATCCTTTCCTTACTCCTTATACGAAAATTAATTCAGATGGATTAGAGACTTAAATGTTAGACCTAATACCATAAAAATCCTAGAGGAAAACCTAGGTAGTACCATTCAGGACATAGGCATGGGCAAAGACTTCATGTCTAAAACAACAAAAGCAACGGCAGCAAAAGCTAAAATTGACAAATGGGATCTAGTTAAACTAAAGAGCTGCTGCACAGCAAAAGAAACTACCATCAGAGTGAACAGGCAACCTACAGAATGGGAGAAAATTTTTGCAATCTACTCATCTGACAAAGGGCTAATATCCAGAACCTACAAAGAACCCAAACAAAT
>NW_020263549.1:360-2484 GCF_003255815.1 Theropithecus gelada | reverse complement strand
GATGGACATTTGGGTTGATTCCAAGTCTTTGCTATTGTGAATAGTGCCGCAATAAACATACGTGTGCATGTGTCTTTATAGCAGCATAATTTATAATCCTTTGGGTATATACCCAGTAATGGGATGCTTTTTTTTTTTTTTTAATCTTTTCCCTAATTCATCGTTTTCCTTAGGTAGAAAACACAGGAGAGAAAAAAAAGGCCAAACACATTTTAATATTTAAATTCATAGATCCAGAGCCCAGAATTTTAGTATATTGTTTATTGAGATAAAGGGGTAGGTGGATTCAGTAAATGTCACATGGGCAATTGTCTTAAGATGATAGAAACCATATAAGCTTCCTTGTTGTCCATTTTTAAATGGTGCCTAATACTGTGCAGTTTACCATGCACCACTCTCTTACACGTACTGTTATGTAGCTGCTGTAGCCAGGAATTAAACCTGTGGTCTGTTTGACATGAGGCCAGATTTTATTAAACTAGGTCATCAGGGCACACACAGGGGGCTGGGTCACGCTGACACTGTGTCATCTCTGGAAATTAAATGTGTAAGCATGTCAGTAGGCAAACGAAATGGCTGCTCCTGCTATGAGAAGCAGACAGCAGGGAGGTGTGTAATATTTGAGCATGCATCCAATTAATGATGAATTACAATGGGTGTCCTGGAAAAGTTCCTGTGATACTGATGTTATGTGAAAGGAGTTCATCGTATTTGAAATTATCACAAAAATTGCAGAATAATTCAAAACGAATGGGTAATTATCCAAATGTTGTATGAGTTATTGCTTCAACTTGCACATTCTTAATACATGTGGATTTCTGCCCTCTCCTTGTAGAAGCACTGAGAACCTGAGCTGACATGAGTCATTTGGTCATGATTTCCTAGGGCAGAAGTGGGGTACCCTGCATAGGGAGATCATTGATAGTTCTTTTGAAGGGTGAGTTTGGTTCTGTCTAGGAGATAGGAGAATGAATTAAATGACATTTAAAAAATGGCTTTTTAACATCTGTCTTTGCCTGAAAGGGATTTTGTATTTAATTCTTTTTGATATTTATGGAGTTGTTATTCATTATAATTAGCATCAGGATTTTTTTTTTTTTTTTATACTTTAAGTTCTGGGGTATATGTGCAGAACGTGCAGGTTTGCTGCATAGGTATATGCATGCCATGGTGGTTTGCTGCACCCATAAAACTGTCATCTACATGAGGTATTTCTTCTAATGCTATCCCTTCCCTAACCCCCTACCCCCTGACAGGCCCCGGTGTGTGATGTTCCCCTCCCTGTGTCCATGTGTTCTCATTGTTCAATTCCCACTTATGAGTGAGAACATGCAGTGTTTGGTTTTCTGTTCCTGTATTAGTTTGCTGAGAATGATTGTTTCCAACTTCATCCATGTCCTTGCAAAGGACATTAACTCATCCTTTTTATGGCTGCATAGTATTCCATGGTGTATATGTGCCACATTTTCTTTATCAAGTCTATCATTGATGGGTGTTTGTGTTGGTTCCAACTCTTAGATATTGTAAATGGTGTTGCAATAAACATACGTGTGCATGTGTTTTTATAGTAGAATGATTTATAATTCTTTGGGTATATACCCAGTAATGGGATTGCTGGTCAAATGCTATTTCTGGTTCTAGAGCCTTGGGGAATTACCATACTGTCTTCCACAATGGTTGAACTAATTTACTCTCCCAGCAACAGTGTAAAAACATTCCTATTTCTCCACATCCTCTCTAGCATCAGTTGTTTCCTGACTTTTTAATGATCACCATTGTTAGAATGGTGATCTCACACCAGTTAGTGGTGTGAGATGGTAGCTCATTGTGGTTTTGGTTTGCATTTCTCTAATGACCAGTGATGATGACCTTCTTTTCATATGTTTGTTGGCCACATAAGTGTCTTCTCTTGAGCAGTGTCTGTTCATATCTTTTGCCCACTTTTTGATGGGGTTGGTTTTTTTTTTTTTTTAATTTATTTATTATTATCATACTTTAAGTTGTAGGGTACATGTGCATAACGTGCAGGTTTGTTACATATGTATACTTGTGCCATGGTGGTCTGCTGCACCCATCAACTCGTCATTTACATCAGGTATAACTCCCAATGCAATCCCTCCCCCC
>NW_020263549.1:0-280 GCF_003255815.1 Theropithecus gelada | reverse complement strand
ATAACGTGCAGGTTTGTTACATATGTATACTTGTGCCATGTTGGTCTACTGCACCCATCAACTCGTCATTTACATCAGGTATAACTCCCAATGCAATCCCTCCCCCCTCCCCCCTCCCCATGATAGGCCCCGGTGTGTGATGTTCCCCTTCCTGAGTCCAAGTGATCTCATTGTTCAGTTCCCACCTATGAGTGAGAACATGCGGTGTTTGGTTTTCTGTTCTTGTGATAGTTTGCTAAGAATGATGGTTTCCAGCTGCATCCATGTCCCTACAAAGGAC
>NW_020263548.1:497-2484 GCF_003255815.1 Theropithecus gelada | reverse complement strand
GTAACTCTGTGAGACGAACTAACAGAACACAGAGCAGTTTCTCAGAATGCTTCTTTGCAGATTTCATCTGAGGATATTTCCTTTTTCATCATACCCCTCTATGGGCTTTCAAATATCACTTTGCCAATTCCACAAGAACTGTCTTAGCGAAAGGCTTCTTGAGGGGAAAGCTGTAACTCTCTGAGATGATTTCACAGAACACAAAGAAGTTTCTCAGAAAGCTTCTTTGTCTTTGTTATCGAAGGATATTTCCTTTGGCCCTACAGTCTTCAAAGCGATCTGATATATCTGTTTTCAGAATCCACAGAAATAAGGTTAGCAAAGAAATCCACGAAATACAGATGTAGCACTGTGAGATGAATTTACAGAACACTAAGCACTTTCTCAGAAAGCTTCTTTCCAGATTTCATCGGAGGATGATTCCTTTTTCACCATAGCCCTCTATGGGCTTCCACATATCACTTTGAACATTTCAAAAGAACTGTCTTAGCGAAAGGCTTCTTGAGTGGAAAGCTGGAACCCTGTGAGATGATTTCACAGAACACAAAGAAGTTTCTCATAAAGCTTCTTCCTTTTTCTTATCGGAGGATATTTCCTCTGGCCCTGTACTATTCAAAGGGATCCGAAATATCTGTTCTCAGATTCCACAGAAATAAGTCTAGCAAAGAGATCCACGAAATACAGATGTAACTCTGTGAGATGAATTAAGAGAACACTAAGCAGTTTCTCAAAAGCTTCTTTCCAGATTTCATCTGAGGATATTTCCTTTTTCACCATAGCCCTCTATGGGCTTCCAAATATCTCTCTGCCAATTCCACAAGAACTGTCTTAGCGAAAGGCTTCCTGAGTGGAAAGTTTTAACTCTGTGAGATGTTTTCACAGAACACAACAAGTTTCCCAGAAAGATTCTTTCTCTTTGTTATCGGAGGATATTTGCTTTGGCCCTATAGTATTCAAATGGATCCGAAATATCTGTTCTGAGATTCCACAGAAATAAGGGTAGCAAAGAGATGCACGAAATACAGATGTAACTCAGTGAGATGAATTAACAGAACACAGAGCAGTTTCTCAGAAAGCTTCTTTACAGATTTCATCTCAGGATAGTTCCTTTTTCACCATAGCCCTCTATGGGCTTCCAAATATCACTTTGCAAATTCCACAAGAACTGTCTTACCGAAAGGCTTCTTGGGGGAAAGCTGTAACTCTGTGAGGTGATTTCACAGAACACAAAGAAGTTTCTCAGAGAGCTTCTTTCTCTTTGTTATCGGAGGATATTTCCTTTGGCCCTATAGTCTTCAAGGGGATCCAAAATATCTCTTCTCAGATTCCACAGAAATAAGGCTAGCAAAGAGATCCACGAAATACAGATGTAACTCTGTGAGATGAATTAACAGAACACTAAGCAGTTTCTCAAAACGCTTCTTTCCAGATTTCATCTGAGGATATTTCCTTTTTCACCATGGACCTCTAAGGGCTTCCAAATATCACTTTGCCAATTCCACAAGAACTTTCTTAGCGAAACGCTTCTTGAGGGAAAAGCTGTAACTCTGTGAGATGATTTCACCGAACACAAAGATGTTTCTCTGAAAGCTTCTTTCTCTTTGTTATCGGAGGACATTTCCTTTGGCCCTATACTATTCCAAGATATCCGAAATATCTGTTCTCAGATTCCACTGAAATAAGGCTAGCAAAGAGATCCACTAAATACAGATGTAACTCTGTGAGATGAATTAACAGAACACTAAGCAGTTTCTCAGAAAGCTTCTTTCCAGATTTCATCTGAGGATATTTCCTTTTTCACCATACCCCTCTATGGGCTTCCAAATATCACTTTGCCAATTCCACAAGAACAGTCTTAACCAAAGGCTTCTTGAAGGGATAGCTGTAACTCTGTGAGACGATTTCACAGAACACAAAGAAGTTTCTCAGAAAGCTTCTTTCTCTTTGTCATCGGAGGATATTTCCTTTGGCCCTATAGTCTTCAAAG
>NW_020263548.1:0-471 GCF_003255815.1 Theropithecus gelada | reverse complement strand
ACAGATGTAACTCTGTGAGATGAATTAACAGAACACTAAGCAGTTTCTCAGAAAGCTTCTTTCCAGATTTCATCTGAGGATATTTCCTTTTTCACCATACCCCTCTATGTGCTTCCAAATATCACTTTGCCAATTCCACAAGAACAGTCTTAACCAAAGGCTTCTTGAAGGGATAGCTGTAACTCTGTGAGACGATTTCACAGAACACAAAGAAGTTTCTCAGAAAGCTTCTTTCTCTTTGTCATCGGAGGATATTTCCTTTGGCCCCATAGTCTTCAAAGCGATCCGAAATATCTGTTCTCAGATTCCACAGAAATAAAGCTAGCCAAGAGACCCACGAAATACAGATGTAATTCTGTGAGTAGAATTAATAGAACACTAAGCAGTTTCTCAGAAAGCTTCTTTCCAGATTTCATCTGAGGACATTTCCTTTTTCAACATACCCCTCTAAGGGCTTCCAAATATCACTTT
>NW_020263547.1:0-2485 GCF_003255815.1 Theropithecus gelada | reverse complement strand
TCACAGACTTACAACTTTCCCCTCAAGAAGCCTTTCGCTAAGACAGTTATTGTGGAATTTGCAAAGTGACATTTGGAAGCCCATAGAGGGCACCGGTGAAAAAGGAAATATCCTCCGATGAAATTTGTAAAGAAGCTTTCTGAGAAACTGCTTAGTGTTCTGTTAATTCATCTCACAGAGTTACAGCTTTCCCCGCAAGAAGCCACTCACTAAGCCTGTTATTGCGGAATTCTCAAAGTGATATTTGGAAGCCCATACAGGGCTATGGTGAAAAAGTAAATATCCTCAGAGAAAAAGTGGAAAGAAGCTTTCTGAGAAACTTCTTTGTGATGTGTAACTTCCACTCACAGAATTACGTCTGTATTTCGTGGATCCCACCGCTAGTCTTATTTCTGTGGAATCTGAGAACAGATATTTCGGATCCCTTGGAAGACTCTAGGTCCAAAGGAAATATCCTCCGATAACAAAGAGAAAGAAGGTTTCTGAGAAACTAATTTGTGTACTGTGAAATCATCTCACAGAGTTACAGCTTTCCCCTCAAGAAGCCTTTCTCTAAGGCAGTGCTTGTGTAATTTACAAAGCGATACTTGGAAGCCCATAGAGGGCTATGGTGAAAAATTGAATATCCTCCGATGAATTCTGGAAAGAAGCTTTCTGAGAAACTGCTTAGTGTTCTGTTAATTCATCTCACAGACTTACAGCTGTCCCCCCAAGAAGCCGCTCGCTAAGCCTGTTCTTGTGGAATTCGCAAAGTGATATTTTGGAAGTCCATAGAGGGATATGGTGAAAATGAAAATATCCTCGGGGAAAAACTGGAAAGGAGCTTTCTGAGACCCTGCTTTGTGGTGTGTGACTTCCACTCAACATGGTTACATCTGTATTTCGTGGATCTCTTTGCTAGCCTTATTTCTGTGGAATCTGAGAACGGATACTTCGGATCCCTTTGAAGACTCTAGGGCCAAAGGAAATATCTTCCAATAACAAAGAGAAAGAAGCTTTCTGACAAACTTCTTTGTGTTCTGTGAAATCATCTGACAGAGTTACGGCTTTCCTCTCAAGAAGCCTTTCATTAAGACAGTTCTTGTGGAATATGAAAAGTGATAGTTGGAATCCCTTAGAGTGCTATGGTGAAAAAGGAAATATCCTCTGATGAAATCTGGAAAGAAGCGTTCTGAGAAACTGCTTAGTGTTCTGTTAATTCATCTCACAGAGTTACAGCTTTCCCCTCAAGAAGCCGCTCGCTAAGCCTGTTCTGGTGGAATTCGCAAAGTGATATTTGGAAGCCCGTAGACGGCTATGGTGAAAAACAAAATATCCTCAGAGAAAAACTTGAAAGAAGCTTTCAGAGATACTCCGTTGTGATGTGTGACTTCCACTCTCAGAGTTACATCTGTATTTTGTGGATCTCTTTGCTAGCCTTATTTCTGTTGAATCTGAGAACAGATATTTCGGATCCCTTGGAAGACTATAGGGCCAAAGGAAATATCCTCCGATAAAAAAGAGAAAGAACCTTTCTGAGAAACTTCTTTGTGTTCCGTGAAATCATCTGACAGACTTACCACTTACCCCTCAAGAAGCCTTTCGCTAAGACAGTTCTTGTGGAATTTGCAAGTGATATTTGGAAGCCCATAGAGGGCTACGGTGAAAAATGAAATATCGTCTGATGAAATCTGGAAAGAAGCTTTCTGAGAAACTGCTTAGTGTTCTGTTAATTCATATCACAGAGTTACAGCTTTCCCCTCTAGAAGCCGCACGCTAAGCCTGTTATTGTGGAATTCGCAAAGTGATATTTGGAAGCCCATACAGGGCTATGGTGAAAAAGAAAATATCCTCAGAGAAAAACTGGAAAGAAGCTTTCTGAGAAACTGCTTTGGGATGTGTGACTTCCACTCACAGAATTACATCTGTATTTCGTGGATCTCTTTGCTAGACTTATTTCTGTGGAATCTGAGAACAGATATTTCGGATCCTTTTGAAGACTCTAGGGCCAAAGGAAATATCCTCCGATAACAAAGAGAAAGAAGCTTTCTGAGAAACTTCTTTGTGTTCAGTGAAATCACGTCACAGACTTAGAGCTTTCCCCTCAAGAAGCCTTTCGCTAAGACAGTTCTTGTGGAATTTGGAAAGTGATATTTGGTAGCCCATAGAGGGCACTCGTGAAAAAGGAAATATCCTCGGATGAAATCTGGAGAGAAGCTATCTGAGAAACTGCTTAGTGTTCTGTTAATTCATCTCACAGAGTTAGATCTTTCCCCTCAAGAAGCCGCTCGCTAAGGCTCTTCTTGTGGAATTCGCAAAGTGATATTTGGAAGCCCATAGAGGGTAGTGTTGAAAAAGAAAATATCCTCAAAGAAAAACTGGAAGGAAGCTTTCTTAGAAACTGCTTTGTGATGTGTGACTTCAACTCACCGAGTTTCATCTGTGTTTCGTGGATCACCTTGCTTGCCTTATTTCTGTGGAATCTGAGAAGTGATATTTCGGATCC
>NW_020263546.1:0-2485 GCF_003255815.1 Theropithecus gelada | reverse complement strand
GATCTAATTAAACTAAAGAGCTTCTGCACAGCAAAAGAAACTACCATTAGAGTGAGCAGGCAACCTACAGAATGGGAGAAAATTTTTGCAATCTACTCATCTGACAAAGGGCTAATATCCAGAATCTATAAAGAACTCTAACAAATTTACAAGAAAAAAACAAACAATCCCATCAAAAAGTGGGCAAAGGATATGAACAGACACTTCTCTAAAGACATCTGTGTAGCCAACAGACACATGAAAAAATGCTCATTATCACTGGCCATCAGAGAAATGCAAATCAAAACCACAATGAGATACCATCTCATGCCAGGTAGAATGGCAATCATTAAAAAGTCAGGAAACAACAGATGCTGGAGAGGATATGGAGAAACAGGAACACTTTTACACTGTTGGTGGGAGTGTAAATTAGTTTAACCATTGTGGAAGACAGTGTGATGATTCCTCAAGGATCTAGAACTAGAATTACCATTTGACCCAGCCATCCTATTACTGGGTATATACCCAAAGGATTATAAATCATGCTACTATAAAGACACATGCACATGTATGTTTACTGTGGTACTATTCACAATAGTGAAGACTTGGAACCAACTCACGTGTCCATCAATGATAGACTGGATTAAGAAAATATGGCACATATACACCATGGAATACTATGCAGCCATAAAAAAGGATGAGTTCATGTCCTTTGTGGGGACATGGATAAAGCTGGAAACCATCATTCTGAGCAAACTATTACAAGGACAGAAAACAAAACACCGCCTGTTCTCACTCATAGGTGGGAACTGAACAGTGAGATCACTTGGACACAGGGTAGGGAACATCACACACCGGGGCCTGTCGGGGGGGTTGGGGGCTGGGAGAGGGATAGCATTAGGAGAAATACCTAATGTAAATGATGAGTTGATAGGGGCAGCAAACCAACATGGCACATGTATACCTATGTATCAAACCTGCACGTTGTGTACATGTACCCTAGAACTTAAGAGTATAATAATTTTTTTAAAAAAGAGCAAAATTCCTCAATTATTCAAGGAAAAGAAGCTGATCTGGCCTTCAAAAATAAAAACAATAAGATCAAATTATTTAAAACTCTTCTTCTAGTTCAGGAAAATAAATTCTCATAGACAACTGGTGTGACCACATCTACCTAAAAGACCAACTTGGCAATTAATTTCCTATAAGCAAAAGGCAACTGATAATGTTTCCACTTTCTATTTCTCAATGCTTTAATGACAGTCCCGTGTGGTGCAATAACACAAACCTATCAGACCTTGACATTTCTTACATGTATTCTAAGGGATTTGGCATTTTTTTTTTCTTGCTTTCAGGTGCATTGTTTGACATGTGATAGGCATTCCTTCTGCATGCGTCTCAGTAACAGAATATAACACAGTCCCATATACTTGTGGATGTCTTCTTTTTCTAGTTCTTGTATAAAGTATTTGCAAGAAACTATGGAATTGTAGTAATTCCTCCAAGGATGAATATTTCCTACACTTACATCAATGTATGTTTCACTGCTGTTTCTGTGCTTTTCTGAAGACAGAATAAACTTGCATTTCCATTCTGAATCATGATACAATCATGATTAATTTTAAATGGCAATTAAGCTTAATACCTGTATTTCAAACAGTGCCTATAACTTAAAGCAACATCAACTGAACAGTATGACCAAGGTCATGCACACATGCATAGGCATTGACAACTATGAAAAGGCTGCTGCTTGAGGCGTGGTGGCTCACGCCTGTAATCCCAGCACTTTGGGAGGCCGAGGCAGGCAAATCACCTGAGGTCAAGGGTTCAAGACCAGCCTGGCCAACATGGTGAAACCCCGTCTCTACTAAAAATACAAAAATTAGCCAGGCGTGGTGGCAGGTGCCTGTAATCCCAGCTACTTGGGAGGCTGAGGCCTGGGTGAGAGAGTGAGGCTCCACCTCCAAAAAAAGAAAAAAAAAAGAAAAGAAAAGCTGCTGGCTGAATAAGGAGTCAGAATAATTTTATGGTTTTATACTCTGATTTCAGAGACACACCCTGATCTCACAGATGCTAAAAAAAAAATATATGGAGAAAAGGAAGTACATCAGAGAGCCAGTGAAATATGGTGATCCTGCCTCCCCAACCAGATTATGTCTTTGAAAGTTAGAACCTACCTTCAGGTAGGATGCTCTCTGCGAATAACATCAATACTGATTCAAACTGTCCTAAATAAAAAGTATATTGACTCACAAAAGCTTTAGCGTTAATTAACTCAGAGGAAAAATTACATGATCAAGAACTCAGGGCCCAGCGTGGTAACACATACATGTAGTCATAGCTACTCAGGAGGCTGAAGCAGGAGGATTGCAGGAGCCTGGGGAGTCAAGGCTGCATTGTGTCGTGATTGTGCCACTTGCACTGCAGCCTGGGTGACAGAATGATACCTTTTTTTGTCAAAAAAAAAAAACAAACCTCAGTTTTTTCCATCTTTCTGCTCTGCTGT
>NW_020263545.1:1738-2485 GCF_003255815.1 Theropithecus gelada | reverse complement strand
GCAAAGAGATCCACGAAATACACATGTAACTCTGTGAGTGGAAGTCTGACATCACAGAGCACTTTCTACGGGAGCTTCTTTCCAAATTTCATCTGAGGATATTTCCTTATTCACCATAGCCCTCTATGGGCTTCCAAATATCACTTTGCCAATTCCACAACAACTGTCTTAGCGAAAGGCTTCTAGAGGGGAAAGCTGTAACTCTGTGAGATGATTTCACAGAACACAAAGAAGTTTCTCAGAAAGCTTCTTTCTCTTTGTTATCGGAGGATATTCCCTTTGGCCCTATAGTCTTCAAAGGGATCCGAAATATCTGTTCTCAGATTCCACAGAAATAAAGCTAGGAAACAGATCCACGAAATACAGATGTAACTCTGTGAGATGAATTAACAGAACACTCAGCAGTTTCCCACAAAGCTTCTTTCCAGATTTCATCTGAGGATATTTCCTTTTTCACCATAGCCCTCTATGGGCTTCCAAATATCACTTTTCGAATTCCACAAGAACTGTCTTAGCGAAAGGCCTCTTGAGGGGAAAGTTGTAACTCTGTGAGATGATTTCACAGACACAAAAAAGTTTCTCAGAAAGCTTCTTTCTCTTTGTTATCGGAGCATATTTCCTTTGGCCCTATAGTCTTCAAAGGGATCTGAAATATCTGCTCTCAGATTCCACAGAAATAAGGCTAGCAAAGAGATCCACGAAATACAGATGTAACTCTGTGAGATGAATTAACAGAACACTAAGCAG
>NW_020263545.1:0-1652 GCF_003255815.1 Theropithecus gelada | reverse complement strand
CCTCTACGGGCTTCCAAATATCACTTTTCCAATTCCACAAGAACCGTCTTAGCGAAAGGCTTCTGGAGGGGAAAGCCGTAACTCTGTGAGATTATTTCACAGAACACAAAGAAGTTTCTCAGAAAGCTTCTTTCGCTTTGTTATCGGAGGATATTTCCTTTGGCCCTATAGTCTTCAAAGGGATCCGAAATATCTGTTCTCAGGTGCCACAGAAATAAGGCTAGCAAAGAGATCCACGAAATACAGATGTAACTCTGTGAGATGAATTAACAGAACACTCAGCAGATTCTCAGAAACCTTCTTTCCAGATTTCATCTGAGGATACTTCCTTTTTCACCATAGCCCTCCATGGGCTTCCAAATATCACTTTGCCAATTCCACAACAACTCTCTTAGCGAAAGGCTTCTGGAGGGGAAAGCCGTAACTCTGTGAGATGATTTCACAGAACACAAAGAAGTTTCTCAGAAAGCTTCTTTCTCTTTGTTATCGGAGGATATTACCTTTGGCCCTATAGTCTTCAAAGGGATCCGAAATATCTGTTCTCAGATTCCACAGAAATAAGGCAAGCAAAGAGATCCGCGAAATACAGATATAACTCTGGGAGATGAATTAACACAACACTCAGCAGTTTCTCAGAAAGCTTCTTTCCAGATTTCATCTGAGAATATTTCCTTTTTCACCATAGCCCTCTGTGGGCTTCCAAATATCACTTTTCCAATTCCACAAGAAATGTCTTAGTGAAAGGCCTCTTGAGGGGAAAGCTGTAACTCTTTGAGATGATTTCACAAAACAGAAAGAAGTTTCTCAGAAAGCTACTTTCTCGTTGTTATCGGAGGATATTTCCTTTGGCCCTATAGTCTTGAAAGGGATCTGAAATATCTGTTCTCAGATTCCACAGAAATAAAGCTAGGAAAGAGATCCACGATATACAGATGTAACTCTGTGCGATGAATTAACAGAACCCTCAGCAGTTTCCCACAAAGCTTCTTTGCAGATTTCGTCTGAGGATATTTCCTTTTTCACCATAGGCCTCTATGGGCTTCCAAATATCACTTTGCCAATTTCACAAGAACTTTCTTAGCGAAAGGCTTCTGAAGGGGAACGCTGTAACTCTGTGAGATGGTTTCACAGAACACAAAGAAGTTTCTCAGAAAGCTTCTTTCTCTTTGTTATCGGACGATATTTCCTTTGGCCCTATAGTCTTCAAAGGGATCCGAAATATCTGTTCTCAGATTCCACAGAAATAAGGCTAGCAAAGCGATCCACGAAATTCAGATGTAACTCTGTGAGATGAATTAACAGGACACTCAGCAGTTTCTCAGAAAGCTTCTTTCCAGGTTTCATCTGAGGATATTTCCTTTTTCACCATACACCTCTATGGGCTTCCAACTATCACTTTGCCAATACCACAAGAACTGTCATAGTGAAAGGCTCCTGGAGGGGAAAGCTGTATCTCTGTGAGATGATTTCACAGAACACAAAGAAGTTTCTCAGAAAGCTTCTTTATCTTTGTTATCGGAGGATATTTCCTTTGCCCTGTAGTCATCAAAGGGATCCGAAATATCTGTTCTCAGATTCCACAGAAATAAGGCTAGCAAAGAGATCCACGAAATACAGATGTAACTCTGTGAGATGAATTAACAGAACACTCA
>NW_020263544.1:0-2486 GCF_003255815.1 Theropithecus gelada | reverse complement strand
TTTTTTTTTTTTTTTTTTGGCTCTGGGTTTCCTTACTTTTCTTTCCTTTCTATCTTTCATGGGAGATGTACATTTTAAGCAGCTCTAATTTATAGACTTTGGTTTTAGGGAGTTCAAGATGTAGGAAACCAGATTTTATCATGCTTCAGATGTTTTCTAATGCCCTCTTTCTCTGATTTAGCTGTGGCCAGAACAGTTCCAAGGAGACAGGTCAGGTGAGTAGGAGAATTAATGAAACTTGATTTTTTTTTTTTTAAATTAAGGGGGGGAAATCCCCATTCTCTGTCTAAGGAAATTTAAGAGTGAAATTCACATTTCCTCTGTGGACAGTCTATGGTTCTCAGCAGGATCATGATGGCTGTTTGACATCACAACCAGGTTCAAAACATGAGATTCCTTATCCCTGATCCATTATCTAACTGGTCAGTTTCTTCTTTGAGGTATCTCTGTGAACTATGCCTTAACATCCAAACTCTACTAGTCTAAGCCCTTATTAGTGTTTACTTCTTTTTATTTTTATTTTTACATTAGTTTATTTTTGTTTTGTTGAGACCGAGTCTTGCTCTGATGCCCAGGCTGGAGTACAGTGGCACGATCTCGGCTCACTGCAACCTCCGCCTCCCGGATTCAAGTGATTCTTCTGCCTCAGCCTCCAGAGTAGCTGGGATTATACTACCATGCCCAGCTAATTTTTGTATTTTTAGTAGAGACGGGGTTTCACCATGTTGGTCAGGCAGGTCTTGAACTCCTGACCTCAAGTGATCCACCCACATCGGCCTCCCAAAGTGCTGGGATTACAGGCGTGAGCCACCGCGCCTGGCCTAAGTCTAACTTTTAATATGTAGAATCTGGACTTCCTTATAGCTATTAGATCCCCCTCCTTTAGCATTTTGATATCCTCTGTGGACTGTGTGTCACAATAAGTAGTAACAAGATGACCTATGATGTAGCCAGGCGCCACATCGGAGGAGTGGCAGTGGGGTCACTGCGGTGTGACTCCTCTGGGCTGGAGTTTGGATCTGGCTGACAGTGGATGTCCAGCCGGTTGCTGTCTGGTGAGCTGAAGGGTTCCGAGCAGGAATTGCTTGGCTTCACCTCAGGCAGTGCCACATGGCTGTCTGGTAAGCGATGGCAGGAGGCAAAGGAGCCTGCCATGGAGCAGTGGAGAGTGAGTGCTGGGGCCCCTGGCAGATGAGGCGGAGAAGCAAGAGGCCCCAGCATCGTGGCTCACTGCAGGGAGCAGTGGCAGCTTAGAAACCGTCCGTTCACTGGCTCCCCATGAAACGGAGTTCAGTACTTATCCATTTACCTAGATAGCAATCCCAAACAGTAGGCTGTCTCCAAGAAGTACACCCGGAAAGGGGACCTCCTTGCCCTTTTGCCCTTTGAATTTTTGACTGCAATCTCTTCATCCTCAAGTCGTTTCCACCAAGGCCCCTTTCTTAAGACTCACTTTCGGCTAAGTGCGGTGGCTCACGCCTCTAATCCCAGCACTTTGGGAGGCCAAGGCGGGCGGATCACGAGGTCAGGAGATCGAGACCATCCTGGCTAACACGGTGAAACCCCTTCTGTACTAAAAATACAAAAAATTAGCCGGGCGTGGTGGCGGGCGCCTGTATTCCCAGCTACTTGGGAGGCTGAGGCAGGAGAATGGCGTGACCCTGGGAGACGGAGCTTACAGTGAGCCGAGATTGCACCACTGCACTCCAGCCTGGGTGATAGACTTACTTTCATGCCTTTTTTTTTTTTTTTTTTTTTTAGAGACAGGGTCTTGCTGTGTCGCCCACACTGCAGTGCAGTGGCACCATCATAGCTTACTGCTACCTTGAATTCCTGGGCTCAAGCCATCCTCCCCGCTCAGCCTCCCGAGTTGGTGGGATTATATGCATGAGCCTCCATGCCTGGCGTCACTTTCATACTTTTAAATAGAAATAAATTACTTGGCAGAAAATAGGCTTCTCGCTGATAGCTAATGATACTCAGCTAAGGTTCTTCCCCTGTCTTTGATTCAGCAGTAAAGGCAGAATAGCTCATTGCTTCCAATTTTTGTTCACTTGTGCTGTTGTGATCCTAATTTGCTAAGGGCTTAAAGCCCTTAAAACTTTTTTTGCATTTCAGGAATTCTGATTGGTTGTTTTCTTCACTTATTTGGGATTTTTGATATTTGGTTGCTTACAGTGCCGGCAACCCTCCTTTTATAAAGTACCTCTTGTATTTTTGCAGTCGCATCCTTAATGTCCAGTCAAGGAGTGGTGACACCAATGGGTCTTGTAAGTAGAGTCCACTCGAAGTGGGAACATTTTGAAGTGTCTTTGTAGAGATGACTCAGCTGTGATTTGGGATGTCTGGCCTAAGTTGGTTCTAAGTTTATCACCTCTAGGGCTCTCTTTAGGTTGGTGAAATGAGATTTCCTTACTGTCAGGAGTGGAGGAGGTTCTCCGCCTTTTTTCCAACTTACTTCCCTTCCTCTTTTTTTTTTTTTTTTT
>NW_020263543.1:0-2487 GCF_003255815.1 Theropithecus gelada | reverse complement strand
GAAACTAGTTGGGATGTCTTTACAATTACTCATCACTGAGCACACTGAATCCACTGTATGTCCCTACTCATAAACAAATAACTGCCCTGTGAACAGTAGAGCTCTTCTTTTACTTTCTTCTTCAAAATGTGACAATTTGAATAGTAATTGAACTTGGCTTCTAGAGATTATAATGTAAGAAGAAACTGTAGGCCTCATTTAGTAGGAAGAATTCTCAAAATGATTCTGATAATTCACCTTTGATTCTCAACCCCTTCGATTGCAGGTGGACCCTCTAAATATGAATGTCATTCCTGTGAGTGTGGCACATTATGTGGCAAAGAGAGCTTATCTAGGTGGGGATAACCTAATCACAGGAGCCCTTCATGAGTAGGGTTTTCTCCAGATGGTGGCAGAGATATTCAAAGCATGAGAATGATTCAAAGCACCATTGCTGGCTTAGAAAGTGGAGGGGGCAATGTAGACCTTAAAAATGTTCCCCTCAACTTGACTGTATATAAAGTTTCCTTCTGACTATAGGCCCCTGACTTCCATTTTCTTAAAGCATTTATTTTAGAAAATTTGAATATAGGGTGTGTAATAGAAATTTATCTGCTCTATTGAAATGTGAATCTTCTATAACACAAGAGTGTCTTTATCAATGATCTGGGAGTCATTCCTTTGACATTTACTCATATAAGGAGAAAGAGATAGCATCCTTTCCTCCAAGTCCTTGTGGGAGGGTAGGAGCCCAACTTCAATAAGTGACAATAGGCAAACACAGATTGCCTAATCACATTGACCAACATCTCCACTAACATCTTCCAGTAGTTTTCCATTAACTCACTCCAACATTTAAAAATCTTCCTGCCTTTTGCTTCAGTAGAGTTAAATTCAATCCTTCTCGCATGGTTTAATAATCTCTTTCCACTATTCCAATAGTCTTGAATAAATTCACCCTTGTATTTTTCACTAGTCGTGTAATTTTTCTTTTATGGTATATGAAAACTTGAGAATGGCATCTAGAAGCTGACAGAGATGTCTGCAGACAGTCAACTAGCAAAAGGGACTGAAGTCTTCCAGCTGCAGGAAATAGATTATACAGACAACCTAAATGAGCTGGAGATGAGTTCTTCCCCCAGAGTCTCAACATAAGAGTTCAGCTGAGCCAACACCTTGATTTTGCTCTTGTGAGACTCTCACAGAGAACCTAGTTGAGCCTACAAGGACTTCTGGCCTACAAAACTTATTTAAGCCACTTAATTTTCAGCAATTTGTTACAGAATAATAGAAAGTGAATATGTCTTAGTGGAACCCAAGAGAATGTTAAATTCCCTGGTTTGAATATAGGGAGTGTAACAGAGATTGAAGACTTTGGGGATATAGTTTTGGCTGTGCCCTAAATGGCACAGAATGTTTTCTAACTACCTTAAATGGCACAGCAGATTTTGTTGTAGTTTTGTTTTTACCTAAATCAGGTTCTCCAATGTAAAAAAAGGTTTTTGACTGTTTTGGATTTTGGTAATTTTCTAAGCCAACTTATGTATTCAAATATAATTATTATCCATTATACACAATAAACCACACTTTAATAAAATAAATTATATTGAAATAAACACTTTAAATAATCATATGTATTTTAACATGTCTGATATTGGTATATATGTAAGTTGGAAAGATTTTTTATTACTATCGCATAAAATAGGCAAATATTTGTTCTTAACTTTCATTCAAATAAGGAATACTTTTAAGAGTCTTTAAAGTAAGTCCTTTCAGATAGTCTGACACAGATTATCTAAGGAAACAGGAAAACTAAGAAGACCAATTTTGAGAATTCTTCCAAATGCTTCCAAGTGTGCATAGTATGAA
Organism: Theropithecus gelada; assembly: GCF_003255815.1. Classification (NCBI taxonomy): domain Eukaryota; kingdom Metazoa; phylum Chordata; class Mammalia; order Primates; family Cercopithecidae; genus Theropithecus; species Theropithecus gelada. The sequence continues at coordinate 639 of NW_020263543.1, read as the reverse complement.
ATGATGTATTTTAAATCTGACAGCCTTTATGTGAAATATATAAAGGCTTTTGTCTGGGCCTAGTGGCTCACTCGTATAATTACAGCACTTTGGGAGGCCAAGGCAGGCAAATACTTTGAGCTCAGGAGTTAGAGAACAACCTAGACAACATGGAGAATCCCTGTCTGTGCAAAAAATACAAAAACTAGCTGCATATGTGCAACTGTAGTCCCCGCTACTTTGGAGGCTGAGGTGATAGGATGACTCAAACCCCNAGAATGTTACATGTTTCTTGACTCCAAGTATTACTGTGCAATTAATTCTAGGAACAATGCATTTTAAATTACATTATATATTTTTATTAGACCAAAAAGACCTGAAGTGCCAAACCTCTTCACACTTTACACACTAGTTTTCCTTCGTTAAAACCATTCTATAATCATACCAAATGTTCACTTGCCACACAATCAGACTGCGATCATTGAGTTTGTCATAGGTAGCCTGAGACATGGAGCCAAGAAATGATTTGCAAACCTTCTTTCTAGCTTTCTATTGTTCCATCAGAGAATCTTCTTAGAAGATCCAGTTTTCAGACTATACATTGTTATTTTCTTAAGCCTTTCCAAAAGGCCCCTTCATTCTTACTTTTAGATTTGGTAA
>NW_020263542.1:0-8663 GCF_003255815.1 Theropithecus gelada | reverse complement strand
TCTGTGAGATGAATTAACAGAACACTAAGCAGTTTCTCGGAAAGCTTCTTTCCAGATTTCATCGGAGGATATCTCTTTTTTCACCATAGCCCTCTATGGGCTTCCAAATATCACTTTGCCAATTCCACAAGAACTGTCTTAGCGAAAGGCTTCTTGAGGGGAAAGCTGTAACTCTGTGAGATGATTTCACAGAACAGAAAGAAATTTCTCAGAAAGCTTCTTTCTCTTTCTTATCGGAGGATATTTCCTTTGGCCCTATAGTCATCAAAGGGATCCGAAATATCTCTTCTCAGATTCCACAGAAATAAGGGTAGCAAAGAGATCCACGAAATACAGATGTAACTCTTTGAGATGAATTAACAGAACACTAAGCAGTTTCTCAGAAAGCTTCTTTCCGGATTTCGTCGGAGGATATTTCCTTTTTCATCATAGCACTCTATGGGCTTCGAAATATCACTTTGCCAATTCCACAAGAACTGTCTTAGCGAAAGGCTTCCAGAGGGTAAAGATGTAACTCTGTGAGGTGATTTCACAGAACACAAAGAAGTTTCTCAGAAAGCTTCTTTCTCTTTCTTATAGGAGGATATTTCCTTTGGCCCTATAGTCTTCAAAGGGATCCGAAATATCTGTTCTCAGATTCCACAGAAATAAGGCTTGCAAAGAGATCCAAGAAATACAGAGGTAACTCTGTGAGATGCATTAAAAGAACACTAAGCAGTATCTCAGAAAGCTTCTTTCCAGATTTCATCTGACGATATTTCCTTTTTCACCATAGAACTCTAGGGGTTCCAAATATTACTTTGCAACTTCCACAAACACTGTCTTAACGAAAGGCTTCTTGAGGGGAAAGCTGTAACTCTGTGAGATGATTTCACAGAACACAAAGAAGTTTCTCAGAAAGCTACTTCTCTTTGTTATCGGAGGATATTTCCTTTGGCCCTATAATCTTCACAGTAAGGGATCCGAAATATCTGATCTCAGATTCCACAGAATTAAGGCTAGCAATGAGATCCACGAAATACAGACACAACTCTGTGAGATGAATTAACAGAACACTAAGCAGTTTCTCAGAAAGCTTCTTTCCAGATTTCATATGAGGATATTTCCTTTTTCACCATAGCCCTCTATGGGCTTCCAAATATCACTTTGCCAATTCCACAAGAACTGTCGTCGCGAAAGGCTTCTTGAGGGGAAAGCTGTAACTCTGTGAGATGATTTCAGAGAACACAAAGAAGTTTCTCAGAAAGATTCTTTCTCTTTGTTATCGGAGGATATATCCTTTGGCCCTATAGTCTTCAAAGGGATCCGAAATATCTGTTGTCAGATTCCACAGAAATAAGGGTAGCGAAGAGATCCACGAAATACAGATTTAACTCTGTGAGATGAATTTACAGAATTCTAAGCAGTTTCTTAGAAAGCTTTTTTTCCAGATTTCATCTGAGGATACTTCCTTTTTCAACATAGCCCTCCATGGGCTTCCAAATATCACTTTTCCAATTCCACAAGAAATGTCTGAGCGAAAGGCTTCTTGAGGGGGAAGTTGTAACTCTGTGAGATGATTTCACAGAACACAAAGAAGTTTCTTAGAAAGCTTCTTTCTCTTTGTTATCGGACGATATTTCCTGAGGCACTATAGTCTTCAAATGGATCCGAAATATCTGTTGTCAGATTCCACAGAAATAAGGCTAGCAAAGAGATCCACGAAATACAGATGTAACTCTGTGAGTAGAAGTGACACATAACAGAGCAGTTTCTCAGAAAGCTTCTTTCCAGATTTCATCTGAGGATATTTCCTTTTTCACCATAGCCCTCTATGGGTTTCCAAATATTACTTTGCCAATTCCACAAGAACTGTCTTATCGAAAGGCTTCTTCAGAGGAAAGGTGTAACTCTGTGAGATGATTTCACAGAACACAAAGAAGTTTCTCAGAAAGCCTCTTCCTCTTTGTTATCAGAGGATATTTCCTTTGGCCCTGTAGTATTCAAAGAAATGGATCCGAAATATCTGGTCTCAGATTAAACAGAAATAAGGCTAGCAAAGAGATCCACGAAATACAGATGTAACTCTGTGAGATGAATTAACAGAACACTAAGCAGTTTCTCAGAAAGTTCCTTTCCAGATTTCATCATAGGATATTTCCTTTTTCACCATAGCCCTCTATGGGCTTCCAAATGTCACTTTTCCATTTTCACAAGAACTGTCTTAGCGAAAGGCTTCTTGAGGGGAAAGTTGTAACTCTGTGAGATGATTTCACAGAACACAAAGAAGTTTCTCAGAAATCTTCTTTCTCTTTGCTATAGGAGGATATTCCCTTTGGCCCTATAGTCTTCAAAGGGATCCGAAATATCTGTTCTGAGATTCCACAGAAATAAGGCTAGCAAAGGGAACCACGAAATACAGATGTATCTCTGTTAGTAGAAGTCGCAAATCACAGAGCAGTTTCTCAGAAAGCTTGTTTCCAGATTTCATCTGAGGATATTTCCTTTTTCAACATAGCCCTCTATGGGCTTCCAAATATCACTTTGCCAATTGCACTAGAACTGTCTTAGCGAAAGGCTTCTGGAGAAGAAAGCTGTAACCCTGTGAGATGATTTCACAGAACACAAAGCAGTTTCTCAGAAAGCTTCTTTCTCTTTGTTATCGGAGGATATTTCCTTTGTCCCTATAGTCTTCAAAGAAAGCGATCCGAAATATCGGTTCTCAGATTCCACAGAAATAAGGCTAGCAAAGGGGTCCACGAAATACAGTTGTAACTCTGTGAGATGAAATAACAGAACACTAATCAGTTTCTCAGAAAGCTTCTTTCCAGATTTCATCTGAGGATATTTTATTTTTCACCATAGCCCTCTAAGGGCTTCCAAATATCACTTTGCCAATTTAACAAGAATTGTCTTAGCGAAAGGCTCCTTGAGGGGAAAGCTGTAACTCTGTGAGATGATTTCACAGAACACAAAGAAGTTTCTCAGAAAGCTTCTGTCTCTTTGTTATCGGAGGATATTTCCTTTGGCCCTATAATCTTCACAGTAAGGGATCCGAAATATCTGATCTCAGATTCCACAGAACTAAGGCTAGCGAAGAGATCCACGAAATACAGACGCAACTCTGTGAGATGAATTAACAGAACACTAAGCAGTTTCTCAGAAAGCTTCTTTCCAGATTTCATCTGAGGATATTTCCTTTTTCAACATAGCCCTCTAAGGGCTTCCAAATATCACTTTCCCAATTCCACAATAACTGTCTTAGCGAAAGGCTTCTTGAGGGGAATGCAGTAACTCTGTGAGATGATTTCACAGAACACAAAGAAGTTTTTCAGAAAGCTTCTTTCTCTTTGTTATCGGAGGATATATCCTTTGGCCCTATAGTCTTCAAAGGGATCCGAAATATCTATTCTCAGATTACACAGAAATAAGGCCAGCAAAAATATAAACGAAATACAGTTGTAACTCTCTGCGATGAATTAACAAAACACTAAGCAGTTTCTGAGAAAGCTTCTTTCCAGTTTTCATCTGAGGATATTTCCTTTATCACCATAGCCCTCTATGGGCTTCCAAATATCAGTTTTCCAATTCCACAAGAACTGTCTGAGCGAAAAGCTTCTTGAGGGGAAAACTGTAACTCTGTGAGATGATTTCACAGAACNAAGGCTTCTTCAGGGGAAAGGTGTAACTCTGTGAGATGATTTCACAGAACACAAAGAGGTTTCTCAGAAAGCCTCTTCCTCTTTGTTATCGGAGGATATTTCCTTTTTCCTGTAGTCTTCAAACAAAGGGATCCGAAATATCTGTTCTCAGATTCCACAGAAATAAGGCTAGCAAAGAGATCCACGAAATACAGATGTAACTCTGTCAGATGAATTAACAGAACACTAAGCAGTTTCTCAGAAAGCTTCCTTCCAGATTTCATCTGAGGATATTTCCTTATTCAACACAGCCCTCTATGGGCTTCCAAATATCACGTTGCCAATTCCACAAGAACTGTCTTACCGATAGGCTTCTTGAGGGGAAAGCTGTAACTCTGTGAGATGATTTCACAGAACACAAAGAAGTTTCCCAGAAAGCTTCTTTCTCTTTGTTATCGGAGGATATTTCCTTTTGCCCTATAGTCTTCAAAGTGATCCGAAATATCTGGTCTCAGATTCCACAGAAATAAGGCTTGCAAAGAGATCCACGAAATACAGATGTAACTCTGTGAGTAGAAGTCACACATCACAGAGCAGTTTCTCAGAAAGCTTCTTTACAGATTTCATCTGAGGATATTTGCTTTTTCACCATAGCCCTCTAGGGGCTTCCAAATATCACTTTGCCAATTCCACAAGAACTGTCTTACTGAAAGGCTTCTTGAGGGGAAAGCTGTAACGGTGTGAGATGATTTCACAGAACACAAAGAAGTTTCTCAGAAAGCTTCTTTCTCTTGGTTATCGGAGGATATTTCCTTTGGCCCTATAGTCTTCAAAGAAAGGGATCTGAAATATCTATTCTAAGATTCCACAGAATTAAGGCTAGCAAAGAGATACACGAAATACAGATGTAACTCTGTGAGATGAATTAACTGAACACTAAGCAGTTACTCACAAAGCTTCTTTCCAGATATCATCTGAGGATATTTCCTTTTTCACCATAGCCCTCTATGGGCTTCCAAATATCACTTTGCCAATTCCACAGGAACTGTCTTAGCGAAAGGCTTCTTGAGGGGAAAGCTGTAACTCTGCGAGATGATTTCACAGAACACAAAAATAAGTTTCTCAAAAAGCTTCTTTCTCATTGTTATCGGAGGATATTTCCTTTGTCCCTATAGTCTCCAAAGGGATCCCAAATATCTGTTGTCACTTTCCACAGAAATAAGGCTAGCAAGGAGATTCACGAAATACAGATGTAACTCTGTGAGTAGAAGCAACATATCACAGAGCAGTTTCTCAGAAAGCTTCTTTCCAGATTTCATCTGAGGATATTTCCTTTTTCACCATAGCCCTCTATGAGCTTCCAAATATCACTTTGCAAATTCCACAAGAACTGACTTACCGAAAGGCTTCTTCAGGAGAAAGGTGTAACTCTGTGAGATGATTTCACAGAACACAAAGAAGTTTCTCAGAAAGATTCTTTCTCTTTTTTATCGGAGGATATTTCCTTTGGCCCTATAGTCTTCAAAGGGATCCGAAATATCTGTTCTCAGATTCCACAGAAATAAGGCTAGCAAGGGAATCCACGAAATACAGATGTAATTCTGTGAGTAGAAGTCACACATCACAGAGCAGTTTCTCAGAAAGGTTGTTTCCAGGTTTCATCTGAGGATATTCCCTTTTTCACCATAGCCCTCTATGGGCTTCCAAATATCACGTTGCAAATTCCACAAGAACTGTCTTAGCGAAAGGCTTCTTGAAGGGAAAGCTGTAACTCTGTGAGATGATTTCACAGAACACAAAGAAGTTTCTCAGAAGCCTTTTTCTCTTTGTTATCGGAGGATATTTCCTTTGGCCCTGTAGTCTTCAAAGAAAGGGATCTGTAATATCTGTTGTCAGATTCCACAGAAATAAGGCTAGCAAAGTGATCCGCGAAATACAGATGTAACTCTGTGAGATGAATTAACAGAACACTAACCAGTTTCTCAGAAAGCTTCTTTCCAGATTACATCTGAGGATATTTCCTTTTTCACCATAGCCCTCTAAGGGCTTCCAAATATCACTTTGCCAATTCCACAAGAACTATCGTCGAGAAAGGCTTCTTGAGGGGAGAGCTGTAACTCTGTGAGATGATTTCAGAGTACACAAAGAAGTTTCTCAGAAAGCTCCTTTCTCTTTGTTATCGGAGGATATTTCCTTTGGCCCTATAATCTTCAAAGAAAGGGATCCGAAATATCTGTTCTCAGATTCCACAGAAATAAGGCTAGCAAAGAGATCCACGAAATACAGATGTAACTCTGACAGATGAATTAACAGGACACTAAGCAGTATCACAGAAAGCTTCCTTCCAGATTTCATCTAAAGATATTTCCTTATTCACCATAGCCCTCTAAGGGCTTCCAAATATCACTTTGCCAATTCCACAAGAACTGTCGTCGCGAATGGCTTCTTGAGGGGAAAGGTGTAACTCTGTGAGATGATTTCACAGAACACAAAGAAGTTTCTCAGAGAGCTTCTTTCTCTTTGTTATCGGAGGATATTCCCTTTGGCCCTATAGTCCTCAAACGGATCCGAAATATCCGTTCTGATATTCCACAGAAATAAGGCTAGCAAAGGGATCCACGAAATACAGATGTAACTCTGTGAGTAGAAGTCGCAAATCACAGAGCCGTTTCTCAGAAAGCTTGTTTCCACATTTCATCTGAGGATACTTCCTTTTTCAACATAGCCCTCTAAGGGCTTCCAAATATCACTTTCCCAATTCCACAATAACTGTCTTAGGGAAAGGCTTCTTGAGGGAAAAGCTGTAACTCTGTGAGATGGTTTCACAGACCACAAAGAAGTTTCTCAGAAAGCTTCTTTCTCTTTGTTATCGGAGGATATTTCCTATGGCCCTATAGTCTTCAAAGAAAGGGATCCGAAATATCTGGTCTCAGATTCCACAGAAATAAGGCTAGCAAAGAGATCCACGAAATACAGATGTAACACTGTGAGATGAATAAACAGAACACTGAGCAGTTTCTCAGAAAGCTTCTTTCCAAATTTCATCTGAGCGTATTTCGTTTTTCAACATAGCTGTCTATGGGCTTCCAAATATCACTTTGCCAATTCCACAAGAACTGTCTTAGCGAAAGGCTTCTTGAAGGGAAAGCTGTAAGTCTGTGAGATGATTTCACAGAACACAAAGAAGTTTCTCAGAAAGCTTCTTTCTCTTTGTTATCGGAGGATATTTGCTTTGGCCCTATAGTCTTCAAAGGGATACGAAATATCTTGTCTCAGATTAAACAGAAATAAGGCTAGCAAAGAGATCCACGAAACACAGTTGTAACTCTGGGAGTAGAAGTCGCACATCACAGAGCAGTTTCTCAGAAAGCTTCTTTCCAGATTTAATCTGAGGATATTTCCTTTTTCAACGTAGCCCTCTATGGGCTTCCAAATATCACTTTTCCAATTCCACAAGAACTGTCTTAGCGAAAGGCTTCTTCAGGGGAACGCTGTAACTCTGTGAGATGATTTCACAGAACACAAAGAAGGTTCTCAGAAAGATTCCTTCTCTTTGTTATCGGAGGATACTTCCTTTGGCCCTATAGTCTTCAAAGGGATCAGAAATATTTGTTCTCAGATTCCACAGAAATAAGGCTAGCAATGAGATCCACGAAATACAGTTGTAACTCTGTGAGATGAATTCACAGAACACTAAGCAGTTTCTCAGAAAGCCTCTCTCCAGATTTCATCTGAGGATATTTCCTTTTTCACCAAACCCCTCTATGGGCTTCCAAATATCACTTTACCAATTCTACAAGAACTGTCTTAGCGAAAGGCTTATTGAGGGGAAAGCTGTAACTCTGTGAGATGATTTCAAAGAACACAAAGAACTTTCTCAGAAAGCTTCTTTCTCTTTGTTATCGGAGGATATTTCCTTTGGCCCTATAGTCTTCAAAGAAAGAAATCCGAAATATCTGTTCTCAGATTCCACAGAAATAAGGCTAGCAAAGAGATCCACGAAATACAGACGTAACTCTCTGACATGAATTAACAGAACACTAAGCAGTTTCACAGAACGCTTCTTTCCAGATTTCATCTGAGCATACTTCCTTTTTCCCCATAGCCCTCTATGGGCTTCCAAATATCACTTTGCCAATTCCACAACAACTGTCTTAGCGAAAGGCTTCTTGAGGGGAAAGCTGTAACTCTGTGAGATGATTTCACAGAACACAAAGAAGTTTCTCAGAAAGCTTCTTTCTCTTTGTTATACGAGGATATTTCCTTTGGCCCTATAGTCTTCAAAGGGATCCGAAATATCTGATTTCAGATTCCACAGAAATAAGGCTAGCAAAGAGATCCACGAAATACAGATGTAACNGAAAGGCTTCTTGAGGGGAAAGCTGTAACTCTGTGAGATGATTTCACAGAACACAAAGAAGTTTCTCAGAAAGCTTCTTTCTCTTTGTTATACGAGGATATTTCCTTTGGCCCTATAGTCTTCAAAGGGATCCGAAATATCTGGTTTCAGATTCCACAGAAATAAGGCTACAAATGAGATCCACGAAATACAGATGTAACTCTGTGAGTAGAAGTCACACATCACAGAGCAGTTTCTCAGAAAGCTTCTTTCCAGAATGCATCTCAGGATATTTCCTTTTTCACCATAGCCCTCTATGGGTTTCCAAATGTCACTTTGCCAATTTCACAAGAACTGTCTTAGAGAAAGGCTTCTTGAGCGGAAAGCTGTACCTCTGTGAGATGATTTCACAGAACACAAAGAAGTTTCTCAGAAAGCTTCTTTCTCTTTGTTATCGGAGGATATTTCCTTTGGCCCTATAGTCTTCAAACTGATCCGAAATATCTGTTCTGAGATTCCACAGAAATAAGACTAGCAAAGAGATCCACGAAATACAGATGTAACTCTGTGAGTAGAAGTCGCACATCACAGAGCAGTTTCTCAGAAAGCCTCTTTCAGGATTTCATCTGAGGATATTTCCTTTTTCAACATAGCCCACTATGGGCTTCCAAATGTCACTTTGCCAATTCCACAAGAACTGTCTT
>NW_020263541.1:0-2486 GCF_003255815.1 Theropithecus gelada | reverse complement strand
TGTTAGCCAGGATGGTCTCGATCTCCTGACCTCGTGATCCGCCCGCCTCGGCCTCCCAAAGTGCAGGGATTACAGGCGTGAGCCACCGCGCCCGGCCTTCTTTCTTTTTTTTTTTTTTGTTTTTTTTAGATGGAGTCTTGCTCTGTCACCCATTCTGGAGTGCAGTGGCGAGATCTTGGCTCACTGCAACCTCCGCCTCCCAGGTTCATGCAATTCTCCTGCCTCAGCCTCCCAAGTAGCTGGGATTACAGGTGTGTGCTACCACACCCAGCTAATTTTTGTATTTTTAGCAGAGACTGAGTTTCACCATGTTGGCCAGGATGCTCTCAATCTCTTGACCTTGTGATCCGCCTGCCTTGTGATCCTCCAGTTCATGTAAAGCATTTAGAATAGTGCCTATCGGCCGGGCGCGGTGGCTCAAGCCTGTAATCCCAGCACTTTGGGAGGCCGAGATGGGCGGATCACGAGGTCAGGAGATCGAGACCATCCTGGCTAACACGGTGAAACCCCATCTCTACTAAAAATACAAAAACTAGCCGGGCGAGGTGGCAGGCGCCTGTAGTCCCAGCTACTCGGGAGGCTGAGGCCGGAGAATGGCGTGAACCCGGGAGGCGGAGCTTGCAGTGAGCTGAGATCCGGCCACTGCACTCCAGCCTGGGCTACAGAGCGAGACTCCGTCTCAAAAAAAAAAAAAAAAAGAATAGTGCCTATCACATGGGAAATGTTCCATTCAGCCATTGCTATTGTTATCACAGCTTTCAGATTTTGATCATTTTTTATTTTATTTATTTGTTTTTTTGAGTCAGAGTGTTACTCTTGTCTGTTGCCCAGGCTGGAGTGCAGTGGCATGATCTCAGCTCACTGCAGACTCCGTCTCCCAGGTTCAAGACATTCTCCTGTCTCAGCCTCCTGAGTAGCTAGGATTACAGGCTCTCACCACCACACCTGGCTAAGTTTTTTCTATTTTTAGTAGAGACAGGGTTTTACCATGTTGGCCAGGCTGGTCTCGAACTCCTGACCTCAGGTGATCCACCTGCCTTGGCCTCCCAAAGTGCTGGGATTACAGGCATGAGCCACTGTACCTGGCCAAGATTTTGTCCATTCTTAAAAACTACAGTAGATTGGGGCCGGGCATGGTGGCTGACATCTGTAATCCCAGCAATTTGGGACGCCAAGGCGGGCAGATCAGGAGGTCAAGAGATCGAGACCATCCTGGCCAACATGGTGAAACCCCATCTCTACTAAAAATACAAAAAATTAGCCGGTCGTGGTGGCAGGTACCTGTAATCCCAGCTACATGGGAGGCTGAGGCAGGAGAATCACTTGAACCTGGGAGGTGGAGGTTGCAGTGAGCCGATATCACGCCATTGCACTCCAGCCTGGGCAAAAAGAGCAAAACACCGTCTCAAAGAAACAAACAAACAAACCCAAAACTACAGTAGGTTGTAGGTTGGGTGTGGTGGCTCATCCCTGTCTCAGGACTTTGGGAGGCCAAGGTGGGAGGATGGCTTGAGCTTAGGAGCTCAAGACCAGCCTGGGCAACATGGTGAGACACCATATTTATTAAAAAATACAAAAATAAGCCAGGCATGGTGTCATGAGCCTGTAGTCCTGGCTACTCCAGAGGCTGAGGTTGGAGGATCGTGTGCATTTGGGAGGCAGAGGTTGCAGTGAGTCAAGATTGTGCCACTGCACTCCAGTGGGTGACAGAGTGACACCCTGTCTCAGAAAAAATACAGAACCACTGTAGACATCGTGATCTCTGAAGACACCACTTGAATTGCATCTCAGGTAGATACTGGATATCACTTGGTGTCTAAAAGCACCTAACACTCCTATAGAGATCACCCTGGATTAAATTTTTGTTTGTCTTGTTCAAAAATGAGACATCTACACTGATTTAAAGAATGCCTTAATTTCTTATGGAGAAGTATAATAAAACAACAATTACACAGAACTGGCTCAAGCATACCTTAATACGGATTTTTCACAGTGCTCACATCAGTGGAGTCAATCCTTAACAACTGTCTTCCCGTTCTGTGTGACAGTGAGTACTGCCTGCATACCCTGTTGCTGAAATGTGGATTTTCTTTTAGGGACCCTTGAAATTCATGGACGTGGCTATAGAATTCTCTCAGGAGGAGTGGAAATGCCTGGAGCCTGCTCAGAGGACTTTATACAGGGACGTGATGTTGGAGAACTATAGGAACCTGGTCTCCCTGGGTGAGGATAATGTCGCTTCAGAAGCTGGGATCTGCCCTGGTGGATCTCTGCCTTGGTGTCGTGTGTGCCTCTTGGAAGCTCCTGCATTGCTTGACTGAGATTGAAACCTCGTTGACTCGGAATTGAAAAGTTCTATTACACTTTCTGGACTTGAAATGTCCCCTTTTTTCAGGTGTTCTCCTGCCTTCACGATTCATCATTGGTGGCACCAGGGCTGAAGTATGCATGAAACCTTATGACAAACTTTAAAAATATCCAATTTC
>NW_020263540.1:0-2486 GCF_003255815.1 Theropithecus gelada | reverse complement strand
ACTTTGCCAATTCCACAAGAACTGTCTTAGCGAAAGGTTTCTTGACGGGGAAGCTGTAACTCTGTGAGATGATTTCACAGAACACAAAGAAGTTTCTCAGAAAGCTTCTTTCTCTTTGTTATCGGAGGATATTTCCTTTGGCCCTATAGTCTTCAAAGGGATCCGAAATATCTGTTCTCAGATTCCACAGAAATAAGGCTACCAAGGAGATCCACGAAATACAGATGTAACTCTGTGAGATAAATTAACAGAACACTAAGCAGTTTCTCAGAAAGCTTCTTTCCAGATTTCTTCTGAGGATATTTACTTTTTAAACATAGCCCTCTTTGGGCTTCGAAATATCACTTTGCCAATTCCACAAGAAATGACTTAGCGAAAGGCTTCTTGACGGGAAACTGTAACTCTGTGAGATGATTTCACAGAACACAAAGAAGTTTCCCAGAAAGCTTCTTTCTGTTTGTTATCGGAGGATATTTTCTTTGGCCCTATAGTCTTCAAAGGGATCCGAAATATCTGTTCTCAGATTCCACAGAAATAAGGCTACAAAGGAGATCCACGAAATACAGATGTAACTCTGTGAGATAAATTAACAGAACACTAAGCAGTTTCTCAGAAAGCTTCTTTCCAGATTTCTTCTGAGGATATTTACTTTTTAAACATAGCCCTCTATGGGCTTCGAAATATCACTTTGCCAATTCCACAAGAACTGTCTTAGCGAAAGGCTTTCTTACGGGAAAGCTGTAACTCTGTGAGATGATTTCACAAAACTCAATGAAGTTTCTCAGAAAGCTTCTTTATGTTTGTTATCGGAGGATATTTCCTTTGGCCCTATAGTCTTCAAAGGGTTCCGAAGTATCTGTTCTGAGATTCCACAGAAATAAGCCTAGCAAAGGGATCCACGAAATACAGATGTAACTCTTTGAGTGCAAGTCACACATCACAGAGCAGTTTCTCAGAAAGCTTCTTTCCAGATTTCATCTGAGGATATTTCCTTCTTCACCATAGCCCTCTAAGGGCTTCCAAATATCACTTCGCCAATTCCACAAGAACTGTCTAAGCGAAAAGCTTCTTGACGGGAAAGATGTAACTCTCTGAGATCATTTCACAGAACACAAAGAGGTTTCTCAGAAACCTTCTTTCTCTTTGTTATCGGAGGATATTTCCTTTGGCCCTATAGTCTTCAAAGGGATCCGAAATATCTGTTCTCAGATTCCACAGAAAGAAGGCTAGCAAAGAGATCCACGAAATACAGATGTAACACTTTGATTGGAAGTGACACATCACAGACCAGTTTCTCAGAAAGCTTCTTTCCAAATTTCATCTGAGGATATTTCCTTCTTCACCATAGCCCTCTATGGGCTTCCAAATATCACTTTGCCAATTCCACAAGAACTGTCTTAGCGAAAGGCTTCTTGAGGGGAATGCTGAAACTCTGTGAGATGATTTCACAGAACACAAAGAAGTTTCTCAGAAAGCTTCTTTCTCTTTGTTATCGATGGATATTTCTTTGTCCTTATAGTCTTCAAAGGGATCCGAAGTATCTGTTCTCAGATTCCACAGAAATAAGGCTAGCAAAGGGATCCACGAAATACAGATGTAACTCTGAGAGATAAATTAACATAACCTTAAGCAGTTTCTCAGAAAGCTTCTTTCCAGATTTCATCTTCGGATATTTCCTTTTTCACCATAGCCCTCTAGGGGCTTCCAAATATCACTTTGCCAATTTCACAAGAACTGTCTTAGCGAAAGGCTTCTTAACGGGAAAGCTGTAACTCTCTGAGATGATTTCACAGAACAGAAAGAAGTTTTTCAGAAAGCTTCTTTCTCTTTGTCATCGGAGGATATTTCCTTTGGCCCTATATTCTTCAAAGGGATCCGAAATATCTGTTCTCAGATTCCACAGAAATAAGGCTAGCAAAAAGATCCATGAAATACAGATGTAGCTCTTTGAGTGGAAGTCACACATCACAGAGCAGTTTCTCAGAAAGCTTCTTTCCAGATTTCATCTGAGGATATTTCCTTCTTCACCATAGCCCTCTATGGGCTTCCAAATATCACTTTGCCAATTCCACAAGAACTGTCTAAGCGAAAGACTTCTTGAGGTGAAAGCTGTAACTCTGTGAGATGATTTCACAGAACACAAAGAAGTTTCTCAGAAAGCTTCTTTCTCTTTGTTATCGGTGGATATTTCCTTTGGCCGTATAGTCTTCAAAGGGATCCGAAATATCTGCTCTCACATTCCACAGAAATATGGCTAGCAAAGAGATCCACGAAATACAGATGTAACTCTCTGAGATGAATTAGCAAAACACTTAGCAGTTTCTCAGAAAGCTTCTTTCCAGATTTCATCTGAGGATATTTCCTTTTTCACTATAGCCCTCTATGGGCTTCCAAATATCACTTTGCCAATTCCACAAGAACTGTCGTAGCGAAAGGCTTCTTGAGGGGAAAGCTGTAACTCTGTGAGATGGTTTCACAGAACACAA
>NW_020263539.1:0-2486 GCF_003255815.1 Theropithecus gelada | reverse complement strand
AGTTACAGCTTTCCCCTCAAGAAGCCTTTCGCTAAGACAGTTCTTGTGGAAATTGCAAAGTGATATTTTGAAGCCCAGAGAAGGCTGTGGTGAAAAAGGAAATATTCTCAGATGAAATCTGGAAAGAAGCTTTCTGAGAAACTCCTTAGTGTTCTGTTCATTCATCTCACAGAGTTACATCTGTTTTTCGGGAAAATCTTTGCTAGCCTTATTTCTGAGGAATCTGAGAACAGATATTACGGATCCCTATGAAGACTGTAGGGCCAAAGGAAATATCCTCCGATAACAAAGAGAGAGAAACTTTCTGAGAAACTTCTTTGCGTTCTGTGAAATCATCTCACAGAGTTACAGCTTTCGCCTCAAGAAGCCTTTCACCAGGACAGTTCTTGTGGAATTGGCAAAGTGATATTTGGAAGCCCTTACAGGGCTATGGTGAAAAAGGAAATATCCTCAGATGAAATCTGGAAAGAAGAATCTGAGAAACTGGTTAGTGTTCACTTAATTCATCTCACAGTGTTACATCTGTATTTCGTGGATCTCTTTGCTAGCCATATGTCTGTGGAATCTGAGAACAGATATTTCGGATCCCTTTGAAGACTATAGGGCCAAAGGAATTATCCTCCGATAACAAAGAGAAAGAAGCTTTCTGAGAAACTTCTTTGTGTTCTGTGAAATCACCTCACAGAGTTACAGCTTTCGCCACAAGAAGCGTTTCGCTAAGACTGTTCTTCTGGAATAGGCAAAGTGATATTTCGAAGCCCTTAGAGGGCTGTGGTGAAAAAGGAAATATCCTCTGATGAAATCTGGAAAGAAGTTTTCTGAGAAACTGCTTAGTGTTCTGTTAATTCATCTCACAGAGTTACATCTGTATTTCGTGGATCTCTTTGCCAGCCTTATTTCTGTGGAATCTGAAAATAGATATTTCGGATCCCTTTGAAGACAATGTGGCCAAAGAAAATATCCTCTGATAACAAAGAGAAAGAAGCTTTGTGAGAAACTTCTTTGCGTTCTCTGAAATCAGGTCACAGAGTTACAGCTTTCCCCTTAAGAAGCCTTTCGCTTAGACAGTTCTTGTGGAATTGGCACAGTGATATTTGGAAGCCCATAGAGCACTACGGTGAAAAAGGAAATATCCTCAGATGAAATCTGGAAAGAAGCTTTCTGAGAAACTGCTTAGGGTTCTGTTAATTCATCTCACAGAGTGACATCTGTATTTCGTGGATCTCTTTGCCAGCCTTATTTCTGTGGAATCTGAGAACAGATATTTCGGATCCCTTTGAAGATTACTGGGCCAAAGGAAATAGCCTCCGATAACAAAGAGAAAGAAGCTTTCTGAGAAACATCTTTGTGTTCTGTGAAATCATCTCACAGAGTTACAGCTTTCCGCTCAAGAAGCCTTTCACTAAGAGAGTTCTTGTGGAATTGGCAAAGTGATATTTGGAAGCCCATATAGGGCTACGTTGAAAGAGGGAATATCCTCAGATGAAATCTGGAAAGAAGCTTTCTGAGAAACTGCTCTGTGATGTCTGATTTCCACTACTAGAGTTACATCTCTATTTCGTGGATCTCTTTGCTCGCCTTATTTCTCTGGAATCTCAGAACAGATATTTCGTATCCCTTTGAAGATTATAAGGCCAAAGGAAATATCCTCCGATAAGAAAGTGAAGGAAGCTTTCTGAGAAACTTCTTTGTGTTCTGTGAAATCATCTCACAGAGTTACAGCTTTCCCCTCAAAAACATTTTCGCTAAGACAGTTCTTGTGGAATTGGCAAAGTGATATCTGGAAGGCCATAGAGGGCTATGGTGAAAAAGGAAATATCCACAGATGAAATATGGAAAGAAGCTTTCTAAGAAATTGCTTAGACTTCTGTTAATTCATCTCACAGGGTTACCTCTGTATTTCGTGGATCTCTTTGCTAGCCTTATTTCTGTGGAATATGAGAACACATATTTCGGATCCCTTTGCAGACAATGGGGCCAAAGGAAATATACTCCGATAACAAAGAGAAGGAAGCTTTATGAGAAACTTCTTTGCGTTCTGTGAAATCATCTCACGGAGTAACAGCTTTCTCCTCAAGAAGCCCTTCGCTAAGACAGTTCTTGTGGAATTCCCAAAGTGATATTTGGAAGCCCTTTGAGGGCTAAGGTGAAAAAGGAACTATCCTCAGATGAAATCTGGAAAGAAGATTTTTGAGAAACTGCTTAGTGTTCTGTTACTTCATCTCACAGAAGTACATCTGCATTTCATGCATCTGTTTACTAGCCTTATTTCTGTGGAATCAGAGAACAGATATTTCGGATCCCTTTCAAGACTATAGGGCAAAAGGAAATATCCTCCGATAACAAAGAGAAAGAAGCGTTGTGAGAAACTGCTTAGTGTTCTCTTAATTCATCTCACAGAGTTACATCTGTATTTTGTGGATCTCTTTGCTAGCCTTATTTCTGTGGAATCTGAGAACAGATATTTCGGATCCCTTTGAATAGTA
>NW_020263538.1:0-2487 GCF_003255815.1 Theropithecus gelada | reverse complement strand
CCACAAAAAAGTTTAAAAATTAGCAAGGGTCTGTGTGCGGTGGCTCACACCTGTAGTCCTAGCACTTTGGGAGGCTGAGGCGGGCGAATCACCTGAGGTCAGGAGTTCAAGACCATGCTGGCCAACATGGTGAAACCCTGTCTCTACAAAAATATAAAAATTAGCAGGGCTTGGTGGTGTGTGCCTATAATTCCAGCTACTTGGGAGGCTGAGGCAGTAGGATCACTTGAATTCGGGAGGCAGAGGTTGCAGTGAACCGAGATCATGTCATTGCACTCCAGCCTGGGTGACAGAGCAAGACTGCATCTCAAAACATTTTTTAAAAAATTAAAAAAATAAAAATAAAAGTTAGTAAGGCATGGTGGTGTGCACCTGTGGTCCCAGCTACTCAGGAGGCTGAGCTGGGAGGATCACTTGAGCCCAGGAGTTCAAGGCTGCAGTGAGCCATGATTGGGTCACTGCACACCAGCCTGGGCAATGGAGTGAGACCTTATCTCTTAAAAAAAAAAAAAAAGAATTGTCCTTTCAATTTATGAAGCTGCTGCCCGGCCTCAGCTGTGGTTCCTACTCCTTGTGACTTTCCCAAGCTTTTCTTTTCTACTGGAAGCTTTCACTAGAGGGTAGAGGACTAGCTCTGTAGTTGGGGACCTAATTGGCATTTTGTTTTCTGTAAAGAGGAATTTTTCTAATTGCCACTTAGCAGGGAGCCTGACTAGGGATGGAGTCTGGGGTCTTTAGTATTGGTGCACCCTCCTGGGGACCCCGCATCTTTGGTCCACGCATATTCTCCTTGGGGTGACATCCTGGAGTTAATGATCTCTTACACATCACAGCACCTCGAAGCTCCCCCAGCCACATCCTCATCCAGCGTCTCACTCTGATGCCATCATTATCTAGGGACACCTCCGCATAGGCCCATACCATGTCCCAAGCTGCTCATCTTTTTTTTTTTTTTTTTTAAATTTATTTATTATTATTATACTGTAAGTTGTAGGGTACATGTGCATAACGTGCAGGTTTGTTACATATGTATACTTGTGCCTTGTTGGTGTGCTGCACCCATCAACTCATCATTTACATCAGGTATAACTCCCAATGCAATCCCTCCCCCCGCCCCCCTCCCCATGATAGGCCCCGGTGTGTGATGTTCCCCTTCCCGAGTCCAAGTGATCTCATTGTTCAGTTCCCACCTATGAGTGAGAACATGCGGTGTTTGGTTTTCTGTTCTTGTGATAGTTTGCTAAGAATGATGGATTCCAGCTGCATCCATGTCCCTACAAAGGACACAAACTCATCCTTTTTTATGGCTGCATAGTATTCCATGGTGTATATATGCCACATTTTCTTAATCCAATCTGTCACTGATGGACATTTGGGTTGATTCCAAGTCTTTGCTATTGTGAATAGTGCTGCAATAAACATACGTGTGCATGTGTCTTTATAGCAGCATAATTTATAATCCTTTGGGTATATACCCAGTAATGGGATGGCTGGGTCATATGGTACATCTAGTTCTAGATCCTTGAGGAATCGCCATACTGTTTTCCATAATGGTTGAACTAGTTTACAATCCCACCAACAGTGTAAAAGTGTTCCTATTTCTCCACATCCTCTCCAGCACCTGTTGTTTCCTGACTTTTGAATGATCGCCATTCTAACTGGTGTGAGATGGTATCTCATTGTGGTTTTGATTTGCATTTCTCTGATGGCCAGTGATGATGAGCATTTTTTCATGTGTTTGTTGGCTGTATGAATGTCTTCTTTTGAGAAATGTCTATTCATATCCTTTGCCCACTTTTTGATGGGGTTGTTTGTTTTTTTCTTGTAAATTTGTTGGAGTTCTCCAAGCTGCTCATCTTAATGACATTTGTGCTCCGGGAGGTGGAGGTGTCCTGGGGTTCCTCACCAGGAGCGTGGGCAGGTGAGCTGCGTAGAAACATGGAAGGTGGTACAGCAGTGAGACGTGACAGGCTAGATGAACACATAGCATCATTAAAAAAATCTAGTGTTGGCCGGGCGCGGTGGCTCACACCTGTAACCCCAGCACTTTGGGAGGCTGAGGCAGGTGGATCATTTAAGGTCAGGAGTTCATGATCAGCCTTACCAACATGGTGAAACCCCATTTCTACTAAAAATACAAAAACATTAGCCAGGCCTGGTGGTGCATGCCTGTAGTTCCAGCTACTCAGGAGGCTGAGAATTGCTTGAACCTATGAGGCAGAGGTTGCAGTGAGCCGAGATCATGCCACTGCACTCCAGCCTGGGTGACAGAGTGAAACTCCATCTCAAAAAAACAAAACAAAACAAAACAAAGCAAAACAAAACAAAAAAAGCCTAGCACTGCCTGAAAACAGAAAGCAATGCCATAAGGCCACAGCTCATTGCCATTTGTGTACATTAAAATACTCATGCACAATATAACAACACAGGTGTTTAAGAACACATTTAGGCCAAGGGCAGTGGCTCATCCCTGTAATCACAGTACTG
>NW_020263537.1:0-2487 GCF_003255815.1 Theropithecus gelada | reverse complement strand
AAAAAAAAAAAAAAAAAAAAAAAAAAAGGAGTGAAGTACTGATTATGCTACAATGTGGATGAACTTTGAAAACATCACGCTAAGTGAAAGAAGCCACACACAAAAAAGGCCACATATTGTATGATTTTGTTTATATGAAATGTTAAGTATAGGCAAATCTGTAGAGACAAAAAGTAGATTGGTGGTTATCTGGGCCTGTAGAGATGGGGTGGGGATGGAGATGGGAGATTCGAGGCTAAAGGCTAATAGGTGTGAGTTTCTTTTGGTGGGGAAGAAAATGTTCTAGAAGTGGCCGGGCGCGGTGGCTCAAGCCTGTAATCCCAGCACTTTGGGAGGCCGAGACGGGCAGATCACGAGGTCAGGAGATCGAGACCATCTTGGCTAACACAGTGAAAACCCGTCTCTACTAAAAAAATACAAAAAACTAGCTGGGCGAGGTGGCGGGCGCCTGTAGTCCCAGCTACTCGGGAGGCTGAGGCAGGAGAATGGCATAAACCCGGGAGGCGGAGCTTGCAGTGAGCTGAGATCTGGCCACTGCACTCCAGCCCGGGCGACAAAGCGAGACTCTGTCTCAAAAAAAAAAAGAAAATGTTCTAGAAGTGATTGTGGCAACTGTCGCACAACTCTGTGAATGTACTAAAAGCCAAATGAACACTTTAAATGGGTAAATGGTATGATATGTGAATTATATTTCTTTTATCTTTTTTTTTTTTTTTTTTTTTGAGATGGAGTCTCACTCTGTCGCCCAGGCTGGAGTGCAGTGGTACAATCACGGTTCATTGCAACCTCTACCTCCCAGGTTCAAACGATTCTTCTGCCTCAGCCTCCCGAATAGCTGGGACTACAGGTGTGTGCCACCATGCTCGGGTAATTTTTTTTTTTTTTTTTTTAGTAGAGTTGGGCTTTCACCATATCGGCCAGGCTGGGCTCGAACTCCTGACCTCATGATTCGTTCACCTCGGCCTCCCAAAGTGCTGGGATCACAGGCGTGATACGTGATACATGAATTATATTTCAACAAAGCTGTTACCAAAAAAGTGGGATCATGTTAGTCCTCTAGTCAAAACCAGGCACTGCCACCTCATTTTACGCAGACTACATGCCACAATCCTTAGACTGGGGGAGAAAAAAATCCCTCACATCTCCTACCAATCCCCTTGCTGGTTCAACTCAGGTCATACCGGCTTCCCTGCCTCAGGAACACAGGCGCGCTCCTACATTATGGCCTTTGCACTGGCTTTGGTCTCTCTCTGAAATGCTTTTCTGGCCAGGCACGGTGGCTCATGTGTATAATTCCAGCACTTTGGGAGGCTGAAGTGAGGACTGCTTGAGCCCACGAGTTTGAGACCAGCATGGGGAACATAGGAGACTCCATCTCTAAAAAAAAGAAAAGAGGCTGAGCATGGTGGCTCACGCCTGTAATCCCAGCACTTTGGGAGGCCAAGGCAGGTGGAACACCTGGGGTCAGGAGTTTGAGAACAGCCTGAGCAACGTGGTGAAACCCCATTCTACTAAAAATACAAAAAATTAGCTGGGTGTGGTGGCGCATGCCTGTAGTCCCAGGTACTCGGGAGGCTGAGGCAGGAGAATTGCTTGAGCCCTAAAGGCAGAGGTTGCAGTGAGCTGAGATCGTGCCACTGCACTCCAACCTGGGTGACAGAGTAAGACTCCGTCTCAAAAAAATAAAAAAGAAAGGCCGGGCGCGGTGGCTCAAGCCTGTAATCCCAGCACTTTGGGAGGCCGAGACGGGTGGATCACGAGGTCAGAAGATCGAGACCATCCTGGCGAACACGGTGAAACCCCGTCTCTACTAAAAAAATACAAAAAACTAGCCGGGCGAGATGGCGGGCGCCTGTAGTCCCAGTTACTTGGGAGGCTGAGGCAGGAGAATGGCGTAAACCCGGGAGGCGGAGCTTGCAGTGAGCTGAGATCCGGCCACTGCACTCCAGCCCGGGCGACAGAGCGAGACTCCGTCTCAAAAAAAAAAATAAATAAAAAAATAAAAATAAAAATAAAAAAAAAATAAAAAAGAAAGAAAAGAAATGCTCTTCCCCTACATATTCCCTTTGCTAGCCCCTCACTGCCTTCAAGTCTTTGCTCAAATGTCAACTTAATGAGGTCTGCGTGACCACTCTACTTTTTTTTTTTTTTTTTTTGAGACGGAGTCTCGCTCTGTAGCCCAGGCTGGAGTGCAGTGGCCGGATCTCAGCTCACTGCAAGCTCCGCCTCCCGGGTTCACGCCATTCTCCGGCCTCAGCCTCCCGAGTAGCTGGGACTACAGGCACCTGCCACCTCGCCCGGCTAGTTTTTTGTATTTCTTAGTAGAGACGGGGTTTCACTGTGTTAGCCAGGATGGTCTCGATCTCCTGACCTCGTGATCCGCCCGTCTCGGCCTCCCAAAGTGCTGGGATTACAGGCTTGAGCCACCGCACCCGGCCAACCACTCTACTTTAAATTGTACCATCACCACCATCATGGTGCTCCCAA
>NW_020263536.1:0-2487 GCF_003255815.1 Theropithecus gelada | reverse complement strand
TGTGGGGCCTGTGTAGGTGGGTTGGACAGCACTGGGCCTAGGCAGGGAACCAGGGACTGGTGTGACCAAAGTGGGCAGCAACATGTTGCCAGAACCAAAACTACAGTGCATCCAGCCCAGCTGGTAGGGAGAAGGAGACCTGACTAGCAGGATCATCCACCCCTGTCCTGGCCCCAAGCCCAGACTACCTGCCTGTACTGGACATTGCCTAGTCCAGGAGGCCTGGGTATGATGGTCAGGTGGTGTATCCCTGGGTTCCAGGCCTTGGTGGTCCCTTGGGAGCTGAGCATCCTCTGGGCAGGAGGAGGGCCTACGGTCCATTGTTTGCATCTGCCCCTGGGGGTTTGCCCCTGCCCCAGCTTCTCAGCCTGTAAAGGGATGTGGCCAGGGCTCCCCACCTCTTCTGTGGCTCCAGTTCTGATCAGCTCACTTGGCGACTCTGACAGCTTCCTCCCCAAAGTTTGGGTCCTCATCTGTGGGAATGGGGTGTCCCAGGCCCCCTGCAGACAGGAACCCACTCCCAGCTCCTCTGGTGGGCCCTCCTGGGCTTTCTTACCTACTGGCTTGTGAGACCCAGTTGGCCAACCTTGGTGTCCTATTTTTATTTTGGCCTTTTTCTTAGTGTGTGTTTTCTGTAACTACTACAGTGTACATCTTCTATGTGAGTTTTAGGTAGAGAATCTTGCCCACCCAGAGGGCCCCCACCCGAGAGACTCCACTTCGGCTCCCCCCGGGCTGGTCCTGCCTGTGCTCCTCTTGCTGTGAATGTTCAGTGTGATGGATCCACACGGCTGCTTGACCCTGCATCTCCTTCCTTCTTGTTGCTGAGGCCGGTTCTGTTCTGTCTTTCAATAATGTTATCCTCTACCCCCTGGCTATTAGGAATAACATCATAGAGGGGTGTACACTTCCTTCGATGTTGGGAGTAATATCATCCTCTCCCCGCCGGATATCAGGAACAAGTCTATTAATTACTAATATTAATAAATATAATAAAATTAATAATAATCATCAATATTAATAATCATAATAAAGATAGTAAAAATTAATATTGGTTTAAAATGTTAATGATTAGCATTATTAATTAATAGTAATATCACTATTAATAATAAAATAATGATATTGGTAATTAATGTTGCTTAAGTCAATACTAAGAGATGTTGGTAATAAAAAAATGATTAATATTAAGAACTAATAATATTGTCAAATGACATTGATATTAATAATTTTAAGAGTGCATAATCCTATATGTAAAATAATTAACCATAATTAATAATGTATCCTATTAATTAATAGTGTCATTGATAATTATTAAAATCAATCATTGATGTCTAATAATTAATCATATTATTACTCCTAATACCAGAAGGGGTGTACACCTACCTGTGATGTCATCCCTAATATCCAGGGACGGAGAGCATGATATTAGTTTTAATATCATAGTAGGTGTACACTCACGCTGTGACACTGATCCTAATATCTAGGGAGATAGAATATGACATGACTCCCAACATAGCAATGAGTGGACAGCCACCTGGTGATATTGGTCCTAATATTCACGGAAGAAGCGTATGATCTTACTCCCAATATCGCAGGGAGGGTACAGCTCTTCTGTGATATGGTTCCTAGTATCCAGAGGGGGATAGGATGATAATAATTCCACTATCGCAGGCTGTGTTCACCCGCCCTGTGATATTGTTATTAATATCCTGGAAGGGAGAGGATGATATGACTCCCCATTGAGCAGGAGGCGTACACCCGGCCTGGGATATTGTTCTTAATATCCATGGAGGGGAGAGGCTGATATTACTCCCAATATGGCAGGGGGTGAACATCCACCCTGTGATATTCTTAATATCTCAGGCCGAGAGGTTCATATTACTCCCAGTATTGCAGACACTGTACACCCCAGTGTGATACCTTTCCTGATATCCGGAAGGGGAGAAGATGGTATTAATCCCCATATCGCAGAAGGTGAACATCCACTCTGTGAAATCTTTCCTAATTTGCAGGGGGAAAGAGGATAATTTCATTCCCAACATTGCAAAAGATGTACACGCTCACCCCGTGATATTGTCCTTAATATTCCAAGGCACAGAAGATGATGTTACTCTCAATATCACAGATAGTGTACACCCCCCAGTGATGTTGTTCCCATGATCCAGGAGGGAAGAGGATGATATTACTTTCAATATCGCCGGGGGTGTACATGCCACCAGTGATACTGTTCCTAATTTCCACCTGGGAGAGGACGATATTACTCAGAATATCGCAGGGGTTATAAACACTACTTTGATATTGTTCCTAATATCCAGGCGGGGAGAGGATGATATTCCTCCCTATATTGGAGAGGGTGTACACCCGTCTTTGATACTGTTCGTAATGTCTAGAGGGGGAGATGATATTACACACAAAATCGTAAACACGCTGTGTGTCCATCGTGGATCCTAATATCCAGGCAGAGATATTACACCTCAAGTCACGGTG
>NW_020263535.1:0-2489 GCF_003255815.1 Theropithecus gelada | reverse complement strand
TATCTGTTCTCAGATACCACAGAAATAAGGCTAGCAAAGAGATCCACGAAATACAGATGTAACACTGTGAGATGAATTAACAGAACACTAAGCAGTTTCTCAGAAAGCTTCTTTCCATCTTTCAGCTGAGGATATTTTCTTTTTCAACTTAGCCCACTATGGGCTTCCAAATATCACTTTGCCAATTCCACAAGAACTGTCTTAGCGAAAGTGTTCTTGAGGAGAATGCTGTAACTCTGTGAGATGATTTCAGAGAACACAAAGAAGTTTGTCAGAAAGTTTCTTTCTCTTTGTTATCGGAGGATATTTCCTTTGGCCCTATAGTCTTCAAAGGGATCCGAAATATCTGTTCTCAGATTCCACAGAAATAAGGCTAGGAAAGAGATCCACGAAATACTGATGTAACCCTGTGAGATGAATTAACAGAACACTAAGCAGTTTCTCAGAAAGTTTCTTTCCAAATTTCAGCTGAGGATATTTCCTTTTTCAGCCTAGCCCTCTATGGGCTTCCAAATATCACTTTGCCAATTCCACAAGAACTGTCTTAGTGAAAGGCTTCTTGAGGGGAAAGCTGTAACTCTGTGAGATGATTTCAAAGAACACAAAGAAGTTTCTCAGAAAGCTTCTTTCTCTTTGTTATCAGANGATGTAACCCTGTGAGATGAATTAACAGAACACTAAGCAGTTTCTCAGAAAGTTTCTTTCCAAATTTCAGCTGAGGATATTTCCTTTTTCAGCCTAGCCCTCTATGGGCTTCCAAATATCACTTTTCCAATTCCACAAGAACTGTCTTAGTGAAAGGCTTCTTGAGGGGAAAGCTGTAACTCTGTGAGATGATTTCAAAGAACACAAAGAAGTTTCTCAGAAAGCTTCTTTCTCTTTGTTATCAGAGGATATTTCCTTTGGCCCTATAGTCTTCAAAGGGATCCGAAATATCTGTTCTCAGATTCCACAGAAATAAGGCTAGCAAGAGATGCACGAAATACAGATGTAACTCTGTGAGATAAATTAACAGAACACTAAGCAGTTTCCCAGAAAGCTTCTTTCCAGACTTCATCTGAGGATATTTCCTTTTTCACCATAGCTCTCTATTGGCTTCGAAATATCACTTTGGTAATTCCACAAGAACTGTCTTAGCGAAAGGCTTCTTGAGGAGAATTCTGTAAGTCTGTGAGATGATTTCACAGAACACAAAGAAGTTTCTCAGAAAGCTTCTTTCTCTTTGTTATCGGCGTATATTTCCTCTGTCCGTGTAATCTTCAAAGGGATCCGAAATATCTGTTCTCAGATTCCACAGAAATAAGGCTAGCAAAGAGATCCACGAAATACAGATGTAACCCTGTGAGAAGAATTAACAGAACACTAAGCAGTTTCTCAGAAAGCTTCTTTCCAGATTTCATCTGAGGATATTTCCTTTTTCAACTTAGCCCTCTATGGGCTTCCAAATATCACTTTGCCAATTCCATAACAACTGTCTTAGCGAAAGGCTTCTTGAGGGGCGAGCTGTAAGTCTGTGAGATGATTTCACAGAACACAAAGAAGATTCTCAGAAAGCTTCTTACTCTTTGTTATCGGCGGATATTTCCTTTGGCCCTATAGTCTTCAAAGGGATCCGAAATGTCTGTTCTCAGATTCCACAGAAATAAGGCTAGCACAGAGATCCACGAAATACAGATGTAACTCTGTGAGATGAATTTACAGAACACTCAGCAGTTTCTCAGAAAGCTTCTTTCCAGATTTCATCTGAGGATATTTGCTTTTTCACCATAGCCTTTTATGGGCTTCCAAATATCACTTTGCCAATTCCACAAGAACTGTCTCAGCGAAAGGGTTCTTGAGGGGGAAGTTGTAACTCTTTGAGATGATTTCACAGAACAGAAAGAAGTTTCTCAGAAAGCTTCTTTCTCTTTGTTATTGGAGGATATTTCCTTTGGCCCTATAGTCTTCAAAGGGATCCGAAATCTCTGTTCTCAGATTCCACAGAAATAAGGCTAGCACAGAGATACACGAAATACAGATGTAACTCTGTGAGATGAATTAACAGAACACTAAGCGGTTTCTCAGAAAGCTTCTTGCCAGATTTCATCTGAGGATATTTCCTTTTTCACCGTTGCCCTCTATGGGCTTCCAAATATCACTTTGCCAATTCCACAAGAACTGTCTTAGCGAAAGGNAAATATCACTTTGCCAATTCCACAAGAACTGTCTTAGCGAAAGGCTTCTTGAGGGGAAAGCTGTAACTCTGTGAGATGATTTCACAGAACACAAAGCAGTTTCTCAGAAAGCTTCTTTCTCTTTGCTATAGGAGGATATTTTCTTTGGCCCTATAGTCTTCAACGGGATCCGAAATATCTGTTCTCAGATTCCACAGAAATAAGGGTGGCAAAGAGATCCACGAAATACAGATGTAACTCTGTGAGATGAATTAACAGAACACTAAGCAGTTTCTGTGAAACTGCTTAGTGTTCTGTTAATTCATCTCACAGAGT
>NW_020263534.1:0-2488 GCF_003255815.1 Theropithecus gelada | reverse complement strand
GCCCATAGAGGGCTACGGTGAAAAAGGAAATATCCTCAGAAGAAATCTGGAAAGAAGCTTTCTGAGAAACTGCTTAGTGTTCTGTTAATTCATCTCCCAGAGTTACATCTGTATTTCGTGGAACTCTTTGCTAGCCTTATTTCTGTGAAATCTGAGAAGAGATATTTCGGAACCCTTTGAAGACTATAGGGCCAAAGGAAATATCCAGCGATAACAAAGAGAAAGAAGATGTCTGGGAAAATTCTTTGTGTTCTGTGAAATCATCTCACAGAGTTACATCTGTATTTCGTGGATCTCTTTGGTAGCCTTATTTCTGTGGAATCTGAGAACAGATATTTCTTAATCCCCATGAAGACTATAGGGCCAAAGGAAATATCCTCCGATAACAAAGAGAAAGAAGATGTCTGGGAAACTTCTTTCTGTTCTGTGAAATCAACTCACAGAGTTACAGCTTTCCCCTCAAGAAGCCTTTCGCTAAGACAGTTCTTGTCCAATTGGCAAAGTGATATTTGGAATCCCATAGAGGGCTATGGTGAAAAAGGAAATATCCTCCCATGAAACCTGGAAAGAAGCTTTCTGAGAAACTGCTTAGTGTTCCGTTAATTCATCTCACAGAGTTACATCTGTATTTCGTGGATCTCTTTGCTATACTTATTTCTGTAGAATCTGAGAACAGATATTTCGGTTCCCTTTGAACGCTATAGGGCCAAAGGAAATATCCTCCGATAACAAAGAGAAAGAAGCTTTCTGAGAAACTTCTTTGTTTTCTGTGAAATCATCTCACAGAGTTACAGCTTTCCCCTCAAGAAGCCTTTCACTAAGACAGTTGTTGTCGAATTTGCAAAGTGATATTTGGAAGCCCATAGTGGGCTATGGTGAAAAAAAAAAAAATCCTCAGATGAAATCTGGAAAGAAGCTTTCTGAGAAACTGCTTAGTGTTCTGTTAATTCATCTCACAGAGTTAAATCTGTATTTCGTGGATCTCTTTGCTAGCCTTATTTCTGTTGAATCTGAGAACAGATATTTCGGATCCCTTTGAAGACTATAGGGCCAAAGGAAATATCATCCCACAACAAAGACAAAGAAGCTTTCTGAGAAACTTCTTTGTGTTCTGTGAAATCATCTCACAGAGTTACAGCTTTCCGTTCAAGAAGCCTTTCGCTAAGACATTTCTTGTGGAATTTGCACAGTGATATTTGGAAGCCCATAGAGGGTTATGCTGAAAAAGAAAATATCCTCCGGTGAAATCTGGAAAGAAGGTTTCTGAGAAGCTGCTTGGTGTTCTGTTAATTCATCTCACAGAGTTATATCTGTATTTCGTGGCTCCCTTTGCTAACCTTATTTCTGTGGAATCTGAGAAGAGATATTTGGGATCCCTTTGCAGACTATAGGGCCAAAGGGAATATCCTCCAATAACGAAGAGAAAGAAGCTTTCTGAGAAACTTCTTCGGCTTCTGTGAAATAATCTCACAGAGTTACAGCATTCCCCTCTTGAAGCCTTTCGCTAAGACAGTTCTTGTGGAATTGGCAAAGTGATATTTGGAAGCCCATAGAGGGCTATGGTGGAAAAGGAAATATCCTCAGATGAAATCTGGAAAGAAGCTTTCTGAGAAACTGCTTAGTGTTGTGTTAATTCATCTCACAGAGTTACATCTGTATTTCGTGGATCTCTTTGCTAGCCTTTTTTCTGTGGAATCTGATAGCAGATATTTCGGATCCCTTTGAAGAGTATAGGGCCAAAGGAAATATCCTCCGATAACCAAGAGAAAGAAGCTTTCTGAGAAACTTCTTTGTGTTCTGTGAAATCATCTCACAGAATTACAGCTTTCCCCTCAAGAAGCCTTTCGCTAAGACAGTTCTTGTGGAATTGGCACAGTGATATTTGGAAGCCCATAGAGGGCTATGGTGGAAAAGGAAATATCCTCAGATGAAATCTGGAAAGAAGCTTTCTGAGAAACTGCTTAGTGTTCTGTTAATTCATCTCACAGAGTTATATAAGTATTTCCTGGATCTCTTTGCTAGCCTTATTTCTGAGGAATATGAGAACAGATATTTCGAATCCCTATGAAGACTATAGGGCCAAAGGAAATATCCTCCGATAACAAAGAGAAAGAAGCTTTCTGAGAACTTCTTTGTGTTCTGTGAAATCATCTCACGGAGTCACAGCTTTCTCCTCAAAAACCCTTTCGCTAAGAGAGTTCTTGAAGAATTGGCAAAGTGATATTTGGAAGCCCATAGAGGGCTATGGTGAAAAAGTAAATATCCTCCGATGAAACCTGGAAAGAAGCTTCCTGAGAAACTGCTTAGTGTTCTGTTAATTCATATCACAGAGTTACATCTGTATTTCGTGGATCTCTTTGCTAGACTTATTTCTGTGGAATCAGAGAACAGATATTTCGAATCCCTAGGAAGACTACAGGGCCAAAGGAAATATCCTCGGTTAACAAAGAGAAAGAAGATGTCTGGGATACTTCTTTGTGTTCTGTGA
>NW_020263533.1:1306-2488 GCF_003255815.1 Theropithecus gelada | reverse complement strand
ACAGCTTTCACCTCAAGAATCCTTTTGCTAAGACAGTTTTTGTGGAATTGGCAAAGTGATATTTGGAAGCCCATAGAGGGCTATGGTGAAAAAGGAAATATCCTCAGATGAAGTCTGGAAAGAAGCTTTCTGAGAAGCTGCTTAGTGTTCTGTTAATTCATCTCACAGAGTTACATCTGTATTTCTTGGATCTCTTTGCTAGCCTTATTTCTGTTGGATCTGAGAACAGATATTTCGGATCCCTTTGAAGACTATAGGGCCAAAGGAAATATCCTCCGATAACAAAGAGAAAGAAGCTTTCTGAGAAACATCTTTGTGTTCTGTGAAATTATCTCACAGAGTTACAGCTTTCCCCTCAAGAATCCTTTCGCTAAGACAGTTCTTGTGGAATTGGCAAAGTGATATTTGGAAGCCCATAGAGGGCTATGGTGAAAAAGGAAATATCCTCAGATGAAATCTGGAAAGAAGCTTTCTGAGAAACTGCTCTGTGATGTGTCACTTCTACTCACAGAGTTACATCTGTATTTCGTGGATCTCTTTGTTAGCCTTCTTTCTGTGGATTCTGAGAACAGATATTTCGGATGCCTTTGAAGACTATAGGGTCAAGGGAATTATCCTCCAATAACAAAGAGAAAGAAGCTTTCTGAGAAACTTCTTTGTGTCTGTGAAATCATATCACAGAGTTACAGCTTTCCCCTCAAGAAGCCTTTCGCTAAGACAGTTCTTGTGGAATTGGCAAAGTGATATTTGGAAGCCCATAGAGGGCTTTGGTGAAAAAGGAAATATCCTCGGAAGAAATCTGGAAAGAAGCATTCTGAGAAACTGCTTAGTGTTCTGTTAATTCATCTCACAGAGTTATATCTCTATTTCGTGTATCTCTTTGCTAGCCTTATTTCTGTGGAATCTGAGAAGAGATATTTCGGATCCCTTTCTTTGAAGACTATAGGGCCAAAGGAAATATCCTCCGATAACAAAGAGAAAGAACCTTTCTGAGAAAGTTCTTTGTGTTCTGTGAAATCATCTCACAGAGTTACAGCTTTATCCTCAAGAAACCTTTCGCTAAGACAGTTCTTGTGGAATTGGCAAAGTGATATTTGGAAGCCCATAGAGGGCTATGGGGAAAAAGGAAATAACCTCGGATGAAATCTGGAAAGAAGCTTTCTGAGAAACTGCTTAGTGTTC
>NW_020263533.1:0-1266 GCF_003255815.1 Theropithecus gelada | reverse complement strand
AAATATCCTCAGATGAAATCTGGAAAGAAGCTTTCTGAGAAACTGCTTAGTGTTCTGTTAATTCATCTCACACAGTTGCATCTGTATTGCGTGGATCTCTTTGCTAGCCTTATTTCTGTTTAATCTGAGAACAGATATTTTGGATCCATTTCTTTGAAGACTATAGGGCCAATGGAAATATCCTCCGATAACAAAGAGAAAGAAGCTTTCTGAGAAACTTCTTTTTGTTCTGTGAAATCATCTCACAGAGTTACAGCTTTCCCTTCAGGAAGCCTTTCGCTAAGACAGTTCTTGTGGAATTGGGAAAGTGACATTTGGAAGCCCATAGAGGGCTATGGGGAAAAAGGAAATATCCTCACATGAAATCTGGAAAGAAGCTTTCTGAGAAACTGCTCTGTGATGTGTGACTTCTACTCACAGAGTTACA
Organism: Theropithecus gelada; assembly: GCF_003255815.1. Classification (NCBI taxonomy): domain Eukaryota; kingdom Metazoa; phylum Chordata; class Mammalia; order Primates; family Cercopithecidae; genus Theropithecus; species Theropithecus gelada. The sequence continues at coordinate 839 of NW_020263533.1, read as the reverse complement.
TCTGTATTTCGTTCATCTCTTTGCTAGCCTTATTTCTATGGTATCTGAGAACAGATATTTTGGATCCCATTCTTTGAAGACTATAGGGCCAAAGGAAATATCCTCCGATAACAAAGAGAAAGAAGCTTTCTGAGAAACTTCTTTGTGTTCTGTGAAATCATCTCACAGAGTTACAGATTTCCCCTCAGGAAGCTTTTCGCTAAGACAGTTCTTGTGGAATTGGCAAAGTGATATTTGGAAGCCCATAGACGTCTATGGTGAAAAAGGAAATAGCCTCAGATGAAATCTGCAAAGAAGCTTTCTGAGAAACTGCTTAGTGTTCTCTTAATTCATGTCACAGAGTTACATCTGTATTTCGTGGATCTCTTTCTAGTCTTATTTCTGTGGAATCTGAGAACAGATATTTCGGATCCCTTTGAAGACTATAGGGCCAAAGGAAATATCCTCCGATAACAAAGACAAAGAAGCTTTCTTAGAAACTTCTTTGTGTTCTGTGAAATCATCTCACACAGTTACACCTTTCCCCTCAAGAAGCCTTTCGATAAGGCAGTTCTTGTGGAATTGGCAAAGTGATATTTTTAAGCCCATAGAGGGCCACGGTGAAAAAGGAAACACCCTCAGATGAAATCTGGAAAGAAGCTTTCTGAGAAACTGCTCTGTGATGTGTCACTTCTACTCACAGAGTTACATCTGTATTTCGTGGATCTCTTTGTTAGCCTTCTTTCTGTGGAATCTGAGAGCAGATATTTCGGATGCCTTTGAAGACTATAGGGTCAAGGAAATTATCCTCCAATAACAAAGAGAAAGAAGCTTTCTGAGAAACTTCTTTGTGTCTGTGA
>NW_020263532.1:0-2489 GCF_003255815.1 Theropithecus gelada | reverse complement strand
GGAGGCCTCCTGGTCCTGGCACATTTTTCCGGGCCTCCAGGAGGACTTGCTGCCTTTCTTCAGTGGTTAGGAGGACCTGCAAGAGTTGCTGGCAATCATCCTAAGTGGGCTGGTGAGTGAGGAGAATGGATTCTATCAACGAGGTTAGGGCCTGGGGGTCTTGGGAAAAGGAAGGGTTATGGGTTTTCCAGTTGTAGAGGTCAGAGGCAGAGAAGGGCCAGTACTGGACCATGCGATTGACAGTACGGAGGGGAAAAAGGGAGGATTGCCAAGTGGAAGGGCCATTTGGGTCCTCAGTCTGCCGCAAGCGGAGACGAGGAGGTGTCGGCGGCGGCGTCCGAGGGGTGAGCTTGGGCGGGGCTGGAGAAGGAGACGGGGTGGAGGGAGGGGCCGAGGGAGAAGTTGGAGAAAGGGTAGGGGCCGAGGCGGTAGAGGAAAGAGCTGGGGACAAGACAGGGGGCAAGGGTGAAGCATAAGGTGGAGGTCCTAGAAGGGGGTTTTGAGGTGGAGGAGGCAGGGGGTCAAGAAGGAGGAGATCCCTCTGGGGTTCATCTGGGAGGACTGGCTTAGGCGGGTCCGGATTCCGATTCTTTGGGGCTTCTAAGGCAAGGAAGGTAGATTGGGATGGGGAAGGGGAATGGAGGAAGGGTTTCACTTAAGAGGGAGGATTTCGGACCAGATCCTCCTAAATAATTATGTAGGCCACCTGGTCCGGGTGTCCGAGTGGCCTAGGATCCATCACTTTTGCTTCAACCTGCAAGATAATTGAGAGGTTAAATGTTCCGTCCTGGGGCCACTCCCCATGGAGGGTTGGCCATTCGGACGAACAGAATGTTTTCCATCGTCCTTTACGGACTTCTACAGAGAGGTGGTGGGCTTGAGCCCGGACGTCAGGGAAGTGAGTCAGGGTTAGAGACAAAGGAGTCGTCAACGTCTGTCTCATTTCGTCCACGTATAACAAGGACAAAACGAAAGTAACAAAAATAAAGACCAGACAAGTAAGGAGAAGCCGCGCGGCCAGAGAGTGGCGCCACAAGATCACAAAATATTCAGACGGCAGGGGTGACCTGCCTACAGATTTAAGGAGGCTGACTGAGTCGTCAGCCTTCTCCCAGACTACCGCGAGGGCGTCCTCCGGGGCGTAAGTGGGAAGGTGCCGGACACGTCTGTCCCCCTTCCCCACTTAATTCAGAAGGAGTACTCCCCAGAGTTCAGAGTTAGCCGGCAAGACAGACAGAACAAAACGAAAGTACCTGGTGGGTCCGTTCGGTCAGCAGTCCGTGGCCCGGGCCAGATGGGTCTCCGCCGGATGGGTCGGGGGTCCTCGGACGACCCCACTTCCCGGCCAATGCACCAAATGTTGGAACCGAACTGTCGATTCCTTCCTGGGCAGGGGTCGCTGCGAAGGATCACCGACACGAGATTCACAGCAGAGAGTTATTTATTACTAGCGCGCTAGGGTCCTAAGCTCTAAGTTGGCCCTGGGACCTTGACTGCTTGTTACAGGCTGTTTATATAGGCAAACACAAGTTCAAACACAGCTTATGGCGCGAAATTCAAACAAAGCTTAAGGCGCGTGGTAATTGGGTCTAGCTATGGCCTGCGCAAGGTGTCTTGTTCTAATTGGTTAGAGCAGGACCTTATGAGGTTTTTTCTTGGAGTTGTTGATTCCGGGAACTTCGAGGCAGGGTGGGACCTCCGGAATTGGCAGGGTGGGACCTCATGAGGTTGTTTCCTGGAATTGGCAGGGTGGGACCTTATCAGGGTGGGTCCTTATCGAGGCAGGGTGGGACCTTATCCAGAGCCACCTGGTGTTAATTTTTTTTTTTTATATGAGGCCTAGTTTCTAAGTTTTATGAGGCCTAGTTTCAGTATCAAACTCCTGACCTCAAGTGATCTGCCCACCTCGGTCTCCCAAAGTACTGGGATTACAGACGTGAGCCACTGTGCCCAGCCCAAATATCAGAAAGTATTTTAATTTTGACATATTTGACAGGCTTCCTAAAATCAAATATCAGCTTAAAAATTGTTTGTTTTTGACCCCTAACTCTTGGATTCTGCAGAGGGCCAATGCAGCATCCAAAAGAGTAATGAACGGAATTATTTGATATGTCACATTACATGGGAAGGGTTTTCAAATTAAAAATAATGTTTGACCTGCTTCAACTTATATTTTAATAAATATGTTTTTAATATTTATTTTAAAATTGTATAAAATTTCTAAAAATCTAATATATCTGAGTATATGCTAGTAGTCATAATTAGGTTATTGTGATAAATTATTGTGGGCCACAGATATCTTTTTGTTTCTTCATAACCGTTTAAGTCATTTGCACAGTTAATGGTTTAATTCTGATATAGTTTCTAAAAACTTCGAAAGCATACACCATCCTAGATTACTGCGTCTCTAAGGAGGTTCATTAAAAGATGGAAAGGGCCCAGACAAGTGGAGTACAGGTTTCTGATCATTTTAGAATCATATTGTTTTG
>NW_020263531.1:0-8662 GCF_003255815.1 Theropithecus gelada | reverse complement strand
TCTATGCCAGGAGCCTCCTGACCCTGTGATGCCTGACACAGGGGACAGTCAGCTTTGTTGATGCCAGCTGTGCTGAGTTCCCATCCATTGAGGCCAGGGCATGGCCCAGCCTGGAACCATGGCCGAGGGCTTCCCTAGACGGCTCCCTTTTTTGCTCTCTGGCTTTCCCAAATCTTTTCAGGCCATCTCTAAGGACTCTAAAAGGGGGTTATTCCCTGGAGACCCCAGGGTGGGGTTGCCAGTCCTGCAAGTCCATAGCTGAGCTGGAAAGGATGCTTCTGCTCACGTTCCCTCTCATCCAGGTCTCTTCCTTCTTGTCTTCCTTCCTCTCGCCTACTTCCTCCTCGTCCTGTTCCTGCCTTCTCTTCTATCCTGCAATTTCTCCCGAATCCTGAGGGTATATCCCTGTGCCCCAGCCCCTGGTGCTCCCCCAGCCCGCAGTTCTCAATCAGCTTCAGTCTCCTCTCCAGCCCTGTGGCAGTCTCAAAGATGCAATGGGACCCCTAATTGGAGGCCAATCCCTGTGTGTCATTCCCTTGCGTCTGTTGCTTATTGGGAGTAGGAGTTGCTCCTACCCCTGTCCTGGGGCTGGGTGTGTTTCAGGACAGCTGCCTCTGTGCATTTGTGTCTGCCTGCCTCATGCTCTCTAGAGGAGGATGGTCATCGTGACAGCAGCAGCTCAAGTTAGCATTTCAAGCGATTTTGTGGGTGCAGTGATAATGAAGAATGGGTATTTTGTACCAGGGCTCTATATTCTGCAACAACCTGCTTGGGAGGCTGGAGTGGAAACCAAGGGTGGGCATCAAAGATGAGGAGCCAAAACCCCTAGAACTCTGGCCACCCAGCCAGGAGGGACTGTCCAATCACATTCAGGATTGCAAATGAGCTGGGCCCTGGGTGAGGTGGGGGTCTGGCCTAAGGGGGAGGGGCCTGGTGTAGGTGGGGCGGGGCCTGGCCTGGTCCAGGCTTGAGCTCCGTACCCGTCACTGCTGTCCCTCCTGAGGTCTGGACTGGGGATGGGGACAAAGAAATAGCAAGAGATGAGAAACAACAGAAACTTTTTTCCCTAAAGGATTGGTTAAATCAGTTCTGATACAGCCTTACAATACAATAGTATGCAGCTGAAAAATAATTGTATGTCTTTATATACTAATATGTAATAATCTTCAAGTGAAAAAGGCAAGCCACAGAAATGTGTATAGTGCACTTCCCATTTGTGTTTCAGAAAGGAGGAGAATATAAATACATATTTGCTTATGTATACCTATTCAGAATAAATGGATAATGCTGATTACTTTTGGGAGGGGAACCAGGAGGTTGAGGACAGGGGAGGGAAGGGTCTTAACACTTATACCCTTTTGTACGTTTTGAATTTTGAACCATGTGACTGTATTACCTATTCAAAATAAACAATAAATGGGCCCAAACAGGAACTGACTTTTTTTTTTTTACAGACACTTTTTTTTTTTTTTTGGTGGGGAACAGGTTGGGGGTAGGGTAAAGTGGGTTAAGGAATAGGACCAGGGATGAAATTTTCTCCACTTCTTGAGACCCAGAGAAGCAAGTGTGGCCTCTAGTAACTTCTTTTACCTTCTCATGCTTGTACATTTTTGAGGAAATGTTAAACCTCGGTTAATTCCCTGACACACACCCCATGCCGGCCCTTTCCCTCTCCTTCTCTTTTCTCTCTCTCAGTGAAGGGCACTGAGAAGCAGTGAGGAGGGGGGACTTGGAGGGGGGACTTATGCTTGCCAGAAGCCCAGGCCAGGGCAGGAGGTAAAGTGCAGGAAACCCATGTTCTAGGAGCTCCAGCATCATGGAAGCTTCTGTTACCTTCTGTCTGTTCTGCCCCAAGCCCAAGTTCTGCCATAGGTCAGTGGAACAGTGGATGGGGAGGAGTCAGTGAGCTGGAGAGAAATGAGGCTCTAAAGAACAGGGAGAAAGCCTTCAGTAAGGAGCAGGGGGCCTGCAATGGCATATTAATTCATAATATGGCCAGGAGCAGAGGCAGGAGTGAAGGAGGACGGGGAGAGACGGAGAGAAGGGCAGACTCAGGACAGATGCAGGAGAAAGGTGGATGCTATGGCCTGATGAGGCGCTGATGCAGGCTTCATAATCCCTTTGACCTGAGGACCTGAACTTCTCCTTTCTTTTTTTTTTATTTTTTTATTTTTTTGAGATGGAGTTTCACGTTTGTCACCCAGGCTGGAGTACAATGGTGTGCTTTTGGTTCACTGCAACTTCCACCTCCTGGGTTCAAGCAATTCTCCTGTCTCAGCCTCCTGAGTAGCTAGGATTACAGGCATGTGCCACCACGCCCAGCTAATTTTGTATTGTTAGTAGAGATGGGGTTTCGCCATGTTGGCCAGGCTGGTCTCGAACTCCTGACCTCAGGTGATCTGGCTGCCTTGGCCTCCCAAAGTGCTGGGATTGCAGCTGTGAGCCACTACGCCCGGCCTGAACTTCTCCTTTAAATGCATATCCTCTTGTCCCCACCTCCTTATGGCTCTTTCTTATGGCTACTTGCACCATCAACAGTGCTGGGGGAAGGGGAGCAAAGGAATTCAGGTATCCACCCCCACCCCCTCAGCATCTTGTTCACTGGAATTTAATTGCCTTGAAACCCATCTCCAGACCAAAGATCATGAGTGTTTGTATGTGGTGTGTGTATGTAATTGTATGTCAATTCTCACAAGCTTTTATATGAAAATGTGACTGGTTGTGTCTGCCTCCTTACATCTCAGCATGATGATGATGCCACCTGGCCCAGGCCCCAGATGAGGCGAGGCAGAATGGACATCTAGATTGTTAGAACATCAGTTCAGCTCGGGTCAGGAGGGCCGTAAGGTGGAACTCCAGCCTCGTGCCCAATCCAATCTCGTCCTTAGACCACAGAAGTTGTCTGGAGTCTTGGCTTCAGACTTGTGGTCAATTGTCTAGGAGTGATTACTGGCTGAGGATGTCAGGTTCTGAAGGAAATGGTGCTGCCAAGGCTCAGATCTTTAGGACCTGGGACCCAGTGGCCTGAGATAAAGGAGCTGGACAAGGGAATCCCTGAGGCTTGAGTCAGAGGGCATGACTAAGACTTTTCCAGGAATGTAGACATGGCAACCCCCTGTAAGGACATGAGGTATGCCCACTTGCCTTGCCTCTTTTTTATTTTTTTATTTTGAGATGGAATTTCACTCTTGTTGCCCAGGCTGGAGTGCAATGGCACGATCTCAGCTCACTGCAACCTCCACTTCGCGGGTCCAAGTGATTCTCCTGCCTCAGCCTCCTGAGTAGCTGGGATTACAGGCACCTGCCACCACGCCCGGCTAATTTTGTATTTTTGGTAGAGACAAGGTTTCTCCATGTTGGTCAGGCTGGTCTCAATCTCCTGACCTCAAGTTATCCGCCCGTCTTGGCCTCCCAAAGTGCTGGGATTACAGGTGTGAGCCACAGCGCCTGGCCCCCAGTGACTTCCTAAACACAAAATCAATAGGAGCTCCTGGCCGCCTACTTTCTGGACCTCTTGGTGGCATTTGACAACACCAACTGTCCTCTCTTCTCAGAACTCTCTCCCATCTTGACTCCCCAACATTGTCCCCTTTTCATCCATATTTGTTCCTTCTCAGTCTTCTCAGGCTCCTTGACTTCTGCTCCCCTCATCTACTCATGGAGCCCCAAGCTCTTGCGTTTTCTAGGGCTCTGTCCTTGGTCCTCCTTTCTCCTCTCTCCAGAAGTCCTCCCTGGGTGATCTCAGATTCCTTCCTTCCTTCCTTCCTTCCTTCCTTCCTTCCTTCCTTCCTTCCTTCCTTCCTTCCTTCCTTCCTTCCTTCCTTCCCTTTCTTTCTTTCTTTTTTTCTTTCCTTTCTTTCTTTTTTTCTTTCTCTCTCTCTCTCTTTCTTTCTTCTTTCTCTCTCTCTCTCTCTCTCTTTCTTCTTTTCTTTTTTTTTCCCCTTAAGACAAGGTGTTGCTCTGTCACCCAGGCTAGAATACAGTGGTACCACCATGGCTCACTGCAGCCTCAACCTCCCAGACTCAAGTGATCCCCCCACCTCAGCCTCCTGAGTAGCTGGAACTACAGGCATGTGCCCCTATGCCTGGCTAATTCTAAAAATTTTTTGTAGGCCAGGCACAGTGGCTCATGCCTATAATTCCAGCACTTTGGGAGGCCGAGGCAGGTGGATAACCTGAGGTCAGGAGTTCAAAAGCAACCTGGCCAATATGATGAAACCCCATCTCTACTAAAAATACAAAAAATTAGCTGGGCGTGGTGACAGGCATCTGTAATCCCAGCTACTCTGGAGGCTGAGGCAGGAGAATCACTTGAACCTGGGAGGTGAAGGTTGCAGTGAGCCGAGATCGCGCCACTGCACTCCAGCCTAGGCAACAAGAGTGAAACTTTGTCTCCAAAAAAAAAAATTTTTTTTGTAGAGTCCATGTCTCACTATGTTGCCTAGTCTCAAACTCCTGGGCTCAAGTGATCCTCTCACCTTGGCCTCCCAAAGTGATGGGATTATAGGTGTAAGCCACTATGCCCAGCCAGCCTTTCTTACTTTAACTGTCAATATTTGTCATTGGCCAAATATATCTCTCTACATATATGTTTTTGGTGTTTTGTTTTGTTTTTGAGACAGGTTCTCACTGTGTTGCCCAGGCTGGAGTGTAGAGGTACAATCTTGGCTCACTGCAACCTCCACCCTGTAGGCTCAAGTGATCCTCCCACCTCAGCCTCCCAAGTAGCTGGGACTACAGGCATACACCACTATACCTGGCTAATTTTTTATATTTTTGGTAGACAGGGTTTTGCCATGTTACCCAGCCTGGTCTTGAACTCCTGAGCTCAAGGAATCTGCCCACCTTGGCCTTTCAAAGTGCTAGGATTATAGGTATGAACCGCCATGCCAGCCTATATATATTTATTTTTTAAAGTTATTGTAGAGATGAGGACTGGCTATGTTGCCCAGGGTGGTCTTGGACTCCTGGGCTCAAGCCATTCTCCTGTCTCTTCCTCACAAAGTGCTGGAATTACAGGCATGAGGCACCACGCTCAACCAAAATAAATCTTTTCTCTGTTTTTTTCTTTTTTTAGTGACAAGGTCTTGCTCTGTCACTTAGGCTGGAGTGCAGTGGCACAACCATAGCTTACTGCAGCCTTGAACTCCTGGGCTCAAGCAATCCTTCTGCCTCAGCCTACCAAGTAGCTAGGATTTGCCTGGCTAATTTTCTTTTAAAATTTTTTGTAGAGATGAGGTCTCTCTATATTGCCCAAGCTGGTCTTGAACTCCTGGGCTCATGTGATTCTCAAGTCTTGGCATCCCAAAATGAAGGGATTAAGGTGTGAGCTGCTGCACCTGGTCAACATTAGTCATCCTTTTTTTTTTTTTTTTTTTTTTTGAGACAGAGTCTTGCTCTGTCACCCGGGCTGGAGTGCAGTGGTGTGATCTCGGCTCATTGCAATCTCCACCTCCCAGGTTCAAGCAATTCTCCTGCCTCAGCCTCCTGAGTAGCTGCGATTACAGGTGCCCACCACCATGCCCAGTTAATTTTTGTATTTTTAGTAGAGACAGGGTTTCACCATGTTGGCCAGGCTGCTCTCGAACTTTTGATCTCAAGTGATCTGCCCATCTTGGCCTCCCAAAGTGCTAGGATTACAGGCGTGAGCCACTGTGCTCAGCTTCAGCATTAGTTATCTTAATGGCATGTTCTTAGCCGAGAGCTGGAGGTACCTTCCTCACTATTGACTGTAACTTACCAAAGGGCCCAGACACAAGTTCCCTGGCTGGGATGGATTGCCTTGCGGCTAGGCCTTGACATTAGATTTTATTTCCTTTATCCTAAAGGTCACACAACTGTTGCAGGACACAGAGGACTAGAGAGACTAGCATGGGTGAATACAGGAGAATGTTTATTAGGTGCGCACTGGCTCAGTGGACTCACATCTAAAAAGCTGAGCATTGAACAAAGACAGAGTTTAGCTTACATAGGCTAGTACACAGAAACAGGACAAAGACAGTAAACTATACAGTGACAAGTCACGTAACCTATAGCATAACTGTTGACTTGGTATAACTTGTAAAACAGAAACTTACAAATTTTACTGAATAAAAGTATTGGCAAACATAGTCATAATTAATGGTTTAGAGAAAGGGGAGACAGCAAAGAAATTTGTTTTTCTTCTTTTAACTTTGTTCGGGGGTGTCTGGAGCCTATTTCTGCAGGCTAGGTCACCATGACCTGTCTATAGCCTTGCCTGCAGTAGAAGAAAACTTCTGTTTTTCACTTAACCTTTACTTTTCTTGTAGTGAGTACATGCAGTATTTATTTTCTTTAAATTTCTGCTTCACAATCTGTTTCCAATGACCCTTTCCTGCCTTAGTTACAGTAATTCCATTGTCTTGACTTCAAGAAGCTTTCTAGTTCCTCATCTCCATGTTACTGCTCATTGATGGGAATATTGGGTGTGAGTTTTACTCCTCAACATTTGGGCGTAATTATTAAATGTCACTTTTCTTTTTGTTTATTTTTCTGAGATAGCATCCTGCTCTGTTGCCCAGGCTGAAGTGTAATGGCATCATGATCGTGCCTTACAGCAGCTAATTCTTTTTTTTTTTTCTTTAAACTTTTTTATACAGATGTGGGTCTCTACAAAATGTTGCCCAGGCTGATCCTGAACTTCTGGGCTCGAGCAATCCTCCCACCTCACCCTCCCAAAGTGCTGGGATTACAGACGTGAGCCACCATGCCCGTTTACCTTCCTTCCTTTCTTTTCTCTTTTCTTTCATCTTTCTTTCTTTCTTCTTTCGTTCGTTCGTTCCTTCCTTCCTCCCTCCCTCCTTTCTTTTCTTTCTTTCTTTTCTTTCTTTCTTTCCTTCCTTTCTTTCTTTCTTTCTTCTTTCCTCTCTCTTTCTTTCTTTTCTTTCTCTCTCTCTTTCTTCCTTCCTTCCCTGCCCTTCTCCTTCCTTCCTTCCTTCTTCCTTGCTTCCCTCCTTCCTTCCTTCTTTTTTCCTTCCTTCCTTTCCTCCCTCCCTCCCTCTCTCTCCTTCCTTCCCTCCTTTCTTTTCCTTTCTTTTTCTTTCCTTTCTTTTCCATTCCTTTCCTTTCCTTCCCTTTTCCTTCCTTCCTTCCTCCTTTCCTTCTTTCCTTCCTTCCTTTCTCTCTTTCTTTCCTCCTTTTTTCTGAGATAGAGTCTAGCTCTGTCACCCAGGCTGGAGTGTAGTGGCACAATGTTGCCTCACTGAAACTTCGCCTCCCAGGTTCAAGCAATTCTTGTGCCTCAGCCTCCCAAGTAGCTGGGATTACAGATGTGGGCCACCACGCCCAGTTAATTTTTGTATTTTTAGTAGAGATGGAGTTTCACCATGTTGGCCAGGCTGGTCTTGAACTCCCAACCTCAGGTGATCCACCCGCCTCAGCCTCCCAAAGTGCTGGGATTACAAGCATGAGCCACCATGCCTGGCCTTATTTTTTTATGTTAGATAACCAGCTCTGTGCCCTCAGCTACCCGGCTGGCAGGAAATTAAACTCCAGGCATGTTTGTTGAGAGTGCTCATCTTTAGGGTTAGGTAAGACTCTGGAATCTGGGACTTTCAGGGACTGTCAGCTAGTCTTCAGTGGACAGTGACCATTGCTGTTAAACTCACTTTCCACTGCCTCGCCAAGTCTTGCCAAGGTGGAGACAGAGGAGGGGCCTGGGCATGAGTTCCCCTCTAAGGCTATCACTTCCCTAAGGCCTTGCTGGGCGGGAGAGTCGGCTCTAGCCATTCTTTCTCTTAATACACACACACACACACACACACACACACACACACACACACACTCCCTACTTGTGAATCCCACAAAATTCCCCTAAGACCTGCCCTCACTCTGTAGGGGATCTCTCAAAAACCTTTCTCCTTCCCGAGTTGATCCAGGGAGCTGTCATCAGTAATCCAAGAGCTTAGGGAGGCTGCAGCGGGAACACTGCTTGAGTCCAGGAATTTGAGGCTGCTGTGAGCTATATGATGACACCACTGCACTCCATGCACTGTAGCCTGGGAGACAGAGCGAGACCGTGTGTCAAAAACTAAACAAAACGAAACAGAAAAACAAAAAAACCAACTTTTTTTTTAAAACAGTTTTTTCATGAAGAGCTTCTGCAGAGCATCAAAACCAGCTCAGCAAGAGAAAATGTGGTTCTTGGTTTCCCTGAGGACAAGAAGGGCTCACATGCCTAGAGGGGGGAGTTATTATGTTGAAATTCCATCCTGCAGGAAAGGGGAACCCTACTTTTCGTACAGCCTTGAAATGAGCCCTACTACTTCTACAGCTTTAAGTAACAAGAGGCCAGACACGGTGGCTCATGCCTGTAATCCCAGCACTTTGGGAGGCCGAGGCAGGTGGATCACTTGGGGTCAGGAGTTTAAGACCAGCCTGGCCAACATAGTGAAACTCCATCTCTACTAAAAATACAAAAATTAGTCAGGTATGGTGATGTGCATCTGTAATCCCAGCTACTCGGGAGGCTGAGGCAGGAGAATCGCTTGAACCCAGGAGGTGGAGGTTGCAGTGAGCTGAGATTGTGCCACTGCACTCCAGCCTGGGCGACAGAGCAAGACTCCATCTCAAAATGAAATGAAATGAAATGAAATAAATGAAATGAAATGAAATGAAATGAAATGAAATGAAATGAAATGAA
>NW_020263530.1:0-2490 GCF_003255815.1 Theropithecus gelada | reverse complement strand
AGGAGAATCGCTTAAACCAAGGAGGCGGAGGTTGCAGTAAGCCGAGATCGCGCCACTGCACTCCAGCCTGGGTGACAGAGCAAGACTGCCTCAAAAAAAATAAAATAAAATAGACCGGGCGCAGTGGCTCACGCCTGTAATCCCAGCACTTTGGGAGGCAAAGGCCGGCGGATCACCTGGGGTCAGGAGTTCGAGACCAGCTTGGCCAACATGGTGAAACCCCGTCTCTACTAAAAGTACAAACAGTAGCCGGGGGTGGTGGCAGGCACCTGTAATCCCAGCTACTCAGGAGGCTGAGGGAGGAGAAGCTTGAACCCAGGAGGCAGAGGTTGCAGTGAGCCGAGATCAGGCCACTGCACTCCAGCCTGGGCGACAAGAGCAAGACTCCGTCTCAAATAATAATAATAATAAAATTAAAAAATAATATACAAAGAATTCTGAAAATTTAGTAAGAAAATATGAACATCATTATATAAAATGGACAAAGGGCTGGGCATGGTGGCTCATGCCTATAATCCCAGCACCTTGGGAGGCTGAGGTGAAAGGATCTTTTGAGCCCAGGAGTTCTATACCAGCCTGGGCAACATGGTGAAACCCCATCTCTATAAAAAATACAGAAATTAGCCAGCCATGGTGGCACATGCCTGTAGTCCCAGATACTTGGGAGGGTGAGGTGGGAGGATGGCTTGAGCCTGGGAGGCAGAGGTTGTAGTGAGCCAAGACTGCACCACTGCACTCTAGTCTGGGCAACAGAGCTAGACCCTGTCTCAAAAACAAATAAACAAAAAAGGACAAAGTGCATTAAACAGGCAGTTTAAACCTGAGATGTTATTTTAAAAGATTTTTTTTTTTTTTTTTTGGAGACAGAGTCTCTGTCTGTTGCCCAGGCTGGAGTGCAGTGGCAGGATTTCAGCTCACTGCAACCTGCTACCTCCCAGGTTCAAGCAATGCTCCGCCTTAGCCTCCCGAGTAGCTGGAACTACAGGCATGGGCCACCATGTCCAGCTAATTTTTGTATTTTTAGTAGAGACAGGGTTTCACCATGCTGGCCAGGCTGGTCTTGAACTCTTGACCTTGTGATCCGCCCGCCTTGGCTTCCCAAAGTTCTTGGATTATAGGTGTGAGCCACCGTGCCTGGCCTAAAAATTTTTTTTAATACACATTTTTCATTTTTTTGAGACAGGGCTTTACTCCGTCACCCAAGCTGAAGTGCAGTGGCAGAGTCATAGCTCACTGCCGCCTCCAACTCCTGGGCTCAAGCCACCCTCCTGCCTCATTCTCCTGAGTAGCTGGGACTACAGGCACATGCCACCATGCCTGGCTAATTTTTTATTTTTTGTAGAGATGAGGTCTCGCTATGTTGCCCAGGCTGGTCTCGAACTCCTGGCCTCAAGTGATCCTCCCACCTTGGCCTCCCAAAACACTGAGATTACAGGTATGAGTCATTGTGCCCAACAGACATTTTTTAAAGCAGCTTCAGGTTTACAGAAAAAAAATCATGCAGAAAGGACGGAGTTCTCATATATCTCCTCCGGCTCCCCATCTCTCAGTTTCCACTATTGTTAAGATCTAGCAAGGCCAGAAGTGGTGGCTTATGCCTGTAATCCCAGCGCTTTAAGAGGCTGAGGCGAGAGGATTACTTGAGCCCAGGAGTTTGTGACCAGCCTGGGCAATATAGCAAGACCCCATCTCTACAAAACAATTAAAAAATTAGCTGAGTGTGGTGGCACACACTCGAGGTTGCAGTGAGCTACAACTGGGCCACTGAACTCCAGCCTGGGTGACAGAGCTAGACCCTGTCTCTAAATAAATAAAAATTTGAATTAGTGTGGTACATTTACTACAACTGATGGACAAATTGATTGATATATTATTATTAACTAAAGCCCATAGTTTACTTTTTGTTTCTAAAAATATTTTTTTAATTTTTGTCAGTACGTAGTAGGTATGTATATTTATGGGTTACATGAGATATCTTGATACAGGCGTAATCACATCAGGGTAAATGGAGTATCCATCACCTCAAGCACTTATCCTTGCTTTGTGTTACAAACAATCCAATTATACTCTTTTTTTCTTTCTTTNATTTAGAGTCTAGAGAACTTTCCACTTCTGTTTCATTCCTACAGCAATCCTCTGGAATAAACAGCACAAGGTTTTGTTTTTTTGTTTTTTTGTTTTTTTTTTTTGAGACGGAGTCTCGCTCTGCCGCCCAGGCTGGAGTGCAGTGGCTGGATCTCAGCTCACTGCAAGCTCCGCCTCCCGGGTTCACGCCATTCTCCTGCCTCAGCCTCCCGAGTAGCTGGGACTACAGGCACCCGCCACCGCGCCCAGCTAGTTTTTTGTATTTTTTAGTAGAGACAGGGTTTCACCGTGTTAGCCAGGATGGTCTCAATCTCCTGACCTTGTGATCCGCCCGTCTCGGCCTCCCAGAGTGCTGTGATTACAGGCTTGAGCCACCGCGCCCGGCCCTTTTTTTTTTTTTTTTTG
>NW_020263529.1:0-2489 GCF_003255815.1 Theropithecus gelada | reverse complement strand
TGCAGTGGCTCAGGAGTTCCAGACCAGCCTGGCCAACATGGTGAAACTCCATTTCTACTAAAAATACAAAAATTAGCTAGATGTGGTGGCGCAATCCTGTAATCCCAGCTACTCGGAAGGCTGAAGCAGAATTGCTTGAATCCAGGAAGCAGAGGTTGCAGTGAGCTGAGATTACACCATTGCACTCCAGCCTGAGTGAGAAGAACAAAACTCTGTCTTAAAAAAAACAAAAACAAAAGGCCAGGCGCGGTGGCTCAAGCCTGTAATCCCAGCACTTTGGGAGGCTGAGGCAGGTGGATCACGAGGTCAGGAGATCGAGACTATCCTGGCTAACATGGTGAAACCCCGTCTCTACTAAAAATACAAAAAACTAGCTGGGCGTGGTGGCGGGCGCCTGTAGTCTCAGCTACTTGGGAGGCTGAGGCGGGAGAATGGCGTGAACCCGGGAGGCGGAGCTTGCAGTGAGCCGAGATCACGCCACTGCACTCCAGCCTGAGAGACACAGCGAGACTCCGTCTCAAAAAAAAAAAAAAAAAAAAAAAAATTGTCTCTTGCCACTACCATGAAAGTCCCATGAGAAGAAAAATGGAAACTCTTGCTCATAACAGTGCCCCAAATGCCCAGCACGTTGTAGCTCTAGGGCAGTTAGTCGATGGTGGATGCTGCTGGTTGGAGGGCCCAGCTGGTCCTCCCAGCTGCCTTCTCTTTGGTCACATTCCATTATAGAGAAGAGAATAGTTTCTTGCCTTTCCAGAGTCCCTCTTAGTGAGGATTGGCCAAGTGACATTGTCCTGCCCCGGGAGACATAAGTGGAAGTTGGCTGAAAGGTTTCTAGCCTTGGTGTGCTGGGAAATTTGAACCAGGACATGACAGCTGACCGTCCATTGTGTGGGAATTCTGCAAGTTGGTTGTTCAACACATTCAGTACTTAAAAATATTAAATAATATAAACTCGCAAATTAAAAAATGCATTAGACCAGATGCAGTGGCCCACGTCAAACACATTGGAAGCCTGAGGCAGGAAGATCACTTGAGCCCAGGAGTTCAAGACCAGCTTAGGCAAAAAAGGAAGACCCTGTCTCTACAAAAAATTTTAAAATTAGCTATGCATGGTGGTGTGTGCATGCAATCCTAGCCACTCAGGAGGCTGAGGTGGGAGGATCGCTTGAGCCATCTGTTCAAGGCTCCAATGAGCTATGATAGTGTCACTGTACTCCAGCCTGGGTGACAGAGCCAGACTCTATCTCAGAAATAAATATATTTCATATATTAATAAATTTATAATAAATGTATGTATATACACATTTATGTATTATAATTATATATTTAGACATAAATATCTATTTCTTGTTTTATTTATTTATTTATTTTGAGATAGAGTTTAACCCTTGTCACCCAGGCTGGAGTGCAATGACACAATCTGGGCTCACCGCAACCTCCACCTCCTGGGTTCAAGTGATTTTCCTGCTTCAATCTCCTGAGTAGCTGGGATTACAGGCACGCACCACCACGCCTTGCTAATTTTTGTATCTTTAGTTGAGATGGGATTTCTCCATGTTGGTCAGTCTAGTCTCAAACTCCTGACCTCAGGTGATCTGCCCACCTCAGCCTCCCAAATTGCTAGGATTACAGGTGTAAGCCACTGTGCCCAGCCTATATGATATATTTATATATTATAATTATGCATATTAATTTTATATAATTATATACAAATACAAATATGAGAACTTTCCTCACCTTCTCTTGTTTCTATCTACAGTCAGTCCCATGACTTCAAATACTATCTACATGTAATAATTTTAAATGTATATTTTATATATATATATATATTTGTTGTTGTTGTTGTTGTTGTTGAGACAGAGTCTCGCCCTGTCGCCAGGCTGGAGTGCAATGGCATAGTCTCAGCTCACTGCAACCTCTGACTCCCGGGTTCAAGCGATTCTCCTGCCTCAGCCTCCCAAGTAGCTGGGCTTATAAACGCCCACCACCACGCCCAGCTAATTTTTGTATTTTTAGTAGAGACAGGGTTTTACCATGTTGGTTAGGTTGGTTTCGAACTCCTGATCTTAACTGATCGCCCACCTCAGCCACCTAAAGCGCTGGGAATACAGGCGTGAGCCACCTTGGCCAAAATATTTTTCTGTTTCCAAACATTTTACATGAGAGGAAAGCAGAGAATAAATCATCTGACACTCTACTGTAAAGAAAATCTTTGTGCCTCTCTTCTTTTCATCTTTCCTAAGTGTACATATTACCAAAATGTCTTTAGGTTGAGGTCCCCCCATGAAAACTTGACAGGGTGTTGTGTCCTCAGCCACCCTCCTGTCTTTTCCTAGTCCTGGCATTTTAGAACTGTCTGGGGATGACCCAGGATACCCACTGTGGCCATGTCTATTGGAGGGTCTAGTGAGTATCAGCCCCGGGGTCATCTCATCCCCAAGGACAGCCTGAGGTAGGGGGTAGAGTCTCTCATGGGAGCAGCTGGATGC
>NW_020263528.1:0-2489 GCF_003255815.1 Theropithecus gelada | reverse complement strand
AATGTCTTCTTTTGAGAACTGTCTGTTCATATCCTTTGCCCACTTTTATAAAGACACATGCACACGTATGTTAATTCCTCTTTCAGTCTTTGCAGACTGATTTTGGCAAGTTAAGGCCTTCTTCTGTTAGGTTCTTGGGTTGATGGAATGCCTCTGGAATCACAGTCAAATAGAGTTTGAACTGGGTAACGTGGCTGCTGCTGGGTCTGTAATTGGGGTCCACAGTTGGCAGGTCTATTATCAGGGGTTTTAGCAGGTGTGGATCCTGTCTGGTCCCTGGGTGACTGGACTGTCTCTAGGATGTTGGTTTGTGGGACTGGTGCCAGGATGAGCATCCAATTCAGGGCCCACAGATAGCAGGCCTGTTACTAGGTATGGGTGTGACTTACTTTGAGTCCCTGGGAAAGCTCTTATTGGATCACTGAGTGGGTACCTTGGCATGCAGTACTACTGTAGTCTGCAGCTGAGAAGGGCTAGAACCAAGTTGCAGGGCTGTTTTAGGGCCTACAAGCTGAAACTTAAGTCTTCAGCCTTTTTCTGGGGTCACAGATTGGCATGTCTCCTGGTGGGTCCCTGGGTGGGCAGTCCTGCTCTCAGCCTACAGTTGAGAGGCACTGGAGCCAAATTACAGGGCCATTTCAAGATCCACAGTTGGACTGAGAACATCAGGTCCACCTGCAAGGTCACTGATGGTCATTTCTTCCTGCAGGTCTCTTTATGGGCAGGACTGCTCCCAAGCTACAGCTGAGAGGGGCTGTTGCCACTTTTTAGGTCTGTTTCAGGATCTACTATGGGAACTAGGTAAACTGGCCTGCCTGCAGAGCGCAGCCAAGCATGCTTCCCTCTGTGTCCCTGTGTGGGAAGGATTGTTCTCAGACCAAAGCTGGGAGAGGCTGAAGATGAGATTCAGAGCCATTTAGGCACCTGCTGTGGGAATGAGGTTGGCAATTCTGCCCCAGGGACCTAAGTGTGTCTCCCTCTGGATCCTTATGTGAGCAGGATTGATCTTGTACAATTACTAAGAAAGGCTGGAGATAAGTTACAGTGTTATTTCAAGGTCCACATCTGTTACTGAGGCTAGTAGGCCTCTCTCCTGAAGCCTACTAGTATGTACGCATAATTCCTCCTGGGCCTCTTGGCTGATGATTTTGGTATCAGGACCAAAGCTAGATGGGGCTGTTTCCGGGTCTGGAGTTGAAACAAAGGTTAACAAGTATGTTATCTGGATGTGGGTACATCCTCTCAAAATGACCTTCTTAAGTCTTGGGTTCTACAGGGGTTTCACAAACTTGTACCTGAATTCCAAGGCTCCTACAAAGACAATTTTGTCTGTGGATGGCTGCAAAATTATTGTTGCTGTGGAGGAATATGAACAGCATCCTGTTTCATGATCTTGCTGATGGCACTCTCCCATTCAGCCTTAAAGAGAAATAAAATTCTGATACATGCTGCAACATGGATGAACCTTGAAGACATTATGCTAAGTAAAATAAGCCAGTCATAAAAAATACTGTAAGATTCTAATTATATGAGGTACTTAGAGTAGTCAAATTCTTAAAGACAGAATGTAGAATGGTGGTTGCCAGGGGCTGGGGAGAAGAATGGGGAGTTAGTTAAAGAGCTTCAGTTTGGGAAGATGATAACGTTTTGGAGATGGATAGTGGTAATGGTTTCACAACAATGGGAATGTACTTAATGCCACAGAACTATGTCTTTAAAAATGGTTAAAATGATACATTTTATGTTATTTATATTTCATACAATAAAAGAGACAACTGAACCAATTAAAAATTGGGCAAAGGATATGAATAGATGTTTCCCTAGAAAAGATGTACAAATGACCAATGAGCACATGAAAAGATGCTTAACATCATTGGTCATTAGGAAAATGCAAGTAAAAAACCACAAGGAGATACCACTTTATATCCACTAGGGTGGTTATAATAGAAAAGAGAGATAATAGTAACTGTTGACAATGATGTGGAGAAACTGGAATCCTCCAACATTGCTAGTAAGAATGTAAAATGTTGCAGCCACTTTGGAAGACAGTTTGGCAGTTCCTTGAAAAGTTAAACATAGAGTAACTATATAACCCAGATATCCCACTCATAGGTATATATACGAAAGAACAGAAAACAGGTATTCAAACAAAAATTTGTACATGAATGTTCATAGCAGTACTATTCACAATAGCCAAAAGGTGGAAACAATACAAATGTCCATCAACTGATGAATGGATAAAGAAAATGTGGTATATCCATACAATGAAATATTATTCACCATGCTCATGGATAGGAAGAAACAATATCGTGAAAATGGCCATACTGCCCAAGGTAATTTATAGATTCAATGCCATCCCCATCAAGCTACCAATGAGTTTCTTCACAGAGTTGGAAAAAACTGCTTTAAAGTTCATATGGAACCAAAAAAGAGCCCGCATTGCCAAGACAATCCTAAGTCAAAAGAACAAAGCTGGAGGCATCACGCTA
>NW_020263527.1:0-2490 GCF_003255815.1 Theropithecus gelada | reverse complement strand
GTTTTGCTAATACGAGAGTTTCTGCTACAGAGACAAGCAGAGAAAATATCTGTATGTAATGGCCTCCTTCTTATTTACTTTAACACTACTTTGAAACTCACATGGAGGAAAACTTCCAAAGTCATGTTCAATCACATCCATGAAAAATCATCTTCCATCTAGCTGTATTGAAGGTTATAAAACATTTGAAGAAGAGAAATATAAGATATTGGGAGAAATATAAGACAGCTAATACACAATGAACCTTAACAAAATTTACATGAGTTATGTTACAGGATAATTTATAATTTTTATTCTATGGGAATTAACATTTAAAGAAATTATTGTCAAAATTACTACTTACTATATCAAAGAAAAGAAAGAAATTTGGAGGTACGTCAAGAAATGCCCTGTATTTTTCCATTTGCCTATAACAAGTTCATCAATACTATTCACAAACTCAAATACAATGGTTTATCTTGAACTTCTTTTCTTCAATTTATTGTAAATATTAGATATAATTTATTATTTATCCTTGATTTTTTTTTCTGTCTTGATTTTTGGGATCACACATACATACTACATTTTCTGTTTTCTTTACTGGTCTCTATTTCTGAGGGTCCTTTGTTTAACCTTAGTTTGTCTTTCACTAACACAACATATATAATTCATTGGTAAATTCTTAAACTTAAAAAAAAAAGTCTTTCAAACTTTATACCATCAGCTTGCCCCACATTAGTCAAATCTACCACTATCTTTTGTCTGTGCTACAATAAACTACAATGAGTACCTCTTCAACTCTTGCCTCCATCACATTTCTCAACCAAAAACAAAACAATGTTTTACTCCTCTGTTAAATATTTCCGAGTTTTTCACTATTCACAGTAGACAAATAAACAATAAACAATTCTGATCTTACTAGACCCCTTATGGCTTTAAGCTACTTTCTGGTACCTCTCTCCACACCATGTCCCTAATCCAATTTCTACCATTCTCATTCACTTTAACTCAACTCTTAAATAGCCTCTTTTTTTTTTTTTTTTTTTTTCCCACCATTGACCTCTATAACAGGCAAAGTGACAGCACTGAGAACAAAAATTGGATTATGGTAGACTTCCGTCAAAATCCTGGTCTCAAAACCTTCTGTCAAAACTCTGTCTGGCCTCATAGAAAACAAAGTTCCAACTCATTGTTCTTTCAGCTACAATGGGTTTTATTGCCTATTTCATTCAAGTTTCTATTCAACATAGAGATCATCCCCGGCAGCCCTACAGAAAATCCTTCCAAATGCACTATCTTTTTACCCAACTTAACTCTTATGTATTGAATATTAATTTTGCTCCTCTGGAACATAATCTCCATAAGAACGTGGTCTTTGTTAAGTTCATTGTTTTCTCCTACCTCTCACAATAGTCTATGGCATAAAAATGGGTATTAAAGGGTTATATCAAGCAAGACATGCCAAAACATTGCTGTAACAACTTAATTTTTTCAAAAATCTGCATTAATTTGTTTTAAGCAGAAAGAACAAAGTAAAATACAGATTGTATTAAGTTCCCTGTTGTGGAAGTCCGAATTGAGACAAATTTGGAGGAGGGAAACAAGATGGAGAACTATTTACATAGGCAGGTGAAAGTTGGTAAAGATTAAAATTAATATCCATGAAAAAAGAGACAGGCAGAAAAGAGAGGATGTTGCTGTAGTCTGGAAAATTGTGTCCTCCCAAAGTTTATGTTAGGCAGGAATCTAGACCTGACATGGCGGCGCCACTCGGCGTAACAGGCCCTTTGTTCGAGACTTCCCTCCCTCTTTGAACACATCCGCAGACTTACATACATCAGAGGTTCCAGCTGGGCAACCACACTTCCCCATGACCTGCAGCTCACCTGCATTCCACAAGTTCGTAAACAGCAGTTTTGGTTCACAGTTTCCAAAGACCCCTTCCTCGTGACCCTTACTCAACTCCTGCCTTAGTAGTTTCAAGACCCCCCAGGCCCTGTTTGCACAACCAGCTTCCCTACCTCTCAGGCTATAAGAAGCCCCTACCCTCCTCCCTCAGCACGACTTCCTCGGCCCACACCTTTGGACCGAGGAACCTCGCCTGCAAGCCCTAATAAAAGCTATTCTCACTGCCATTTGCCTTGTGTCTTAGTTCCCGGTTCAGCTCCAGCCTCAGTTTACCTTTACAGTTTATATTTTAAAACCTAATCCTCAATGTGGTAGTATTAAGGAGTGGGGGCTTTAGGGAGGTGATTAGGTCATGAGGGCAGAGCTCCCATAAATGAGATTAGTTATTGTATAAAAGAAGCTCAGAGAGCTTGTTCTTCCCTCTGCTGCACGTGGATGGCACAGAAGGTTCTGTCTGTGAGGGAGAGAACACTCACCAAACAGAAAATTTGTTGATGACTTGAACTAGAAGGTCCTAGTCTCCAGAACTGTGAGAAATAATTTTGTTTCTCGTAAGGTACCCAGTTTAGGACATTTTTATTCAAGCAACCTGAACAGATTAAG
>NW_020263526.1:0-2490 GCF_003255815.1 Theropithecus gelada | reverse complement strand
TAGCAGAATCCATATGACCTGGGAGCTTGTTAGAAATGCAGAACTGGCCGGGTGTGGTGGCTCATGCCTGTAATCCCAGCACTTTGGGAGACCCAGACAGGAGGATTGCTTGAGCCCAGGAGTTGGAGACCAGTCTGGGCAGCATGGTAAGACCCCATTTCTACAAAAAATAAATAAATTAGCTGGGCATGGTGGGACACACCTGTAGTCCCAGCCACTTGGGAGGCTGAGGTGGAGATTGAGTGTTGAGCCTGAGAGGTCAAGGCTGCAGTGAGCAGTGATTGTGCCACTGTCCTCCAGTTTCGGCAACAGAGTGAGATCCAAGAAAGAAAGAGAGAAAGAGAGAGAGAGAAAACGCAGAGTCTCAGGCTCCACACCAGGCTACTGATGGGCGTCTGCACTTTTACAAGATCCCCAGGTGGTTCCTGTACACACTGAAATCTGCAACGTGCTGGGGCTGCCGAGAGCCTGGGCTGAGAGTCCTGAGCTACACTTGGCTGTGTTAATGTCAGCTGGCAAAACGGCGTAAGGCACATCCAGGACTCAGTGAGGCAGGTTCCTGAGCCTCTCTTAGGCTAAGTTTGAAGTTGTTCCATCACCACCTCACTCTGCCTTCTTTGCCATTTCCATCCATGATGGCACTACCCTAACTAGCGACCAGAAGCAGTCTTTGGAATTCCTCTTCTCTCCTATCCCTCATGGCTAATGCCTGTGCTGAGTCTTCTGCCTCTGGCTCTTTCCTTCTGTGCACCCTGATGTTTCCCCTCTCTTGTGCCGAGCTGGAGGGTAGGACACTCTGTTGCCACACTGGGTCATTCTCAGGATACATTCTAGGTGTATCTGGACGAACAGATCACTTCCAGCTTGATTCATGCACAGCGTCTCTTGTTCAATAGCAAGATTTGCCCAAAATCAGAGCTTCAATCCTATATAAATGGAACACAAAATCACTTCCAGAACTCTAGGGAATCTGCTCACCCTGGGTAAGTTTACCAGACAGTTTCACAATTTTGGAATTGAATGTAAGAATTACGAAACAAGCCATCTTCAACACGTGGAGACGATAGACTAAAGGATTATGAACTTGGCAGTGGAGGTGAAGGATGGTGTAGTGTAGCGGTGGGGGACACAGGGGTGTTTCTGGATGCCTGGCAGCAGCCTGTTTCTTGTTCAGGTGGTAGGGCAGCTGTGCATCTATATATTGTGTTCTTTTCAATGTTTGTTATCTCACAGTAGAAGATGTTTTAAAGACTATTTTGTGAGAGATCTAGTTTTAAGTGCTTTTTGCCCCCATCATGGCTTGGTTAGGTTAGAACAAATATGTGATAATTCTATTTCCTTTCTTTTCTTTCCTTCCCTTCTTTCTCTCCCTCTCTCTTGTTCTCCCTCCCTCCCTCTTTCTTCTTATAGGAATGGAAAACAAACTCTATTCCTATAAGGTTTTCTATTTCTCCTTTCTTTCTGAAAGGATCCTTGTATAATGAATGGCCTCTACTGAGACTTACTGTGTGTCAGGTGATGTGCTTAACTTAACATTCATTGCAGCGTGTCATCACCACAAAGGCCTCATGAGGCTGGTGCTATGTTTTTTTTTTTTTTTTTCCATTTTGCAGACAAGGTTTAGAGAGATGGAATCAACTACTTAGACCTACACACCCAGTAAGTGTTGGAATCCGGATTGATGCTGTAATGACCATTATCCAGATCCTTATCACCATTTGGGGATATTGTCTGAAAATTCCTCTGGGTTTTTTATAGTCAAGCTTTCATCTGGGTCTTCAGGAAGTTGCAGTGGAGCCATCTGCACTCCCCGACACACCTGAAGACATTTCAGGACTAACCTGGTTGAAAGGGAACTGACTTTAACTAGGACAGGACATAGGACATAATCATAATAAAGTGTGTATCCTCCCGGATATCCTCCCGGATATCGCCTGGCAAAGGAGACCCCAGTGAGGCCTTGGTTTGGAGAAACTGGGCCATGTGGGGCAGCTTGTTGAAGGTGGTCTGGGGACAAGACAACATGTTGGTTGCTGAATGTGGTATATTTCCAGCTACTGGGGAGGTGGGAGGATTGCTTGAACCTGGGAGTGTGAGGCCAGCCTGGGCAACATGGCAACTCCCCATCGCTTAAAAAAAAAAAAACATGTGTGATGGGCTTTTCTTTTGCTTTTCAGTCTCCTCTCGGCAAAGTGAAAGAAGCGGTGAAGGTGGCCATTGATGCAGGATATCGCCACATTGACTGTGCCTATGTCTATCAGAATGAACATGAGGTGGGGGAAGCCATCCAAGAGAAGATCCAAGAGCAGGCTGTGAAGCGGGAGGACCTGTTCATCGTCAGCAAGGTGTACATGGCGCATTGGGTGGGAGGCCTTCACTTGAAGGCAGGCAGAAGTATCTGGGTCGGGTCGGCAGCGAGATCTCTGTCAGCCTTTTCTATATGTAGCCCTTTTCATCCCTGCCTTGATAACATCCGTGGATACAATTCTA
>NW_020263525.1:943-2490 GCF_003255815.1 Theropithecus gelada | reverse complement strand
CAACTCGAGACAATCACAGCTCAGAGTGGCGAAGAATACACAGATTTGAGTTGTCACAGGATCAGCTGTAGTTCCTTTCCCAGGCACCTCAGCTGTTACAGAATCTCAACTCTAAACGTGTAAACCAGCCCAGAGGATTTGGGCAAGGCGCATTCTACTTGGAGAAAGATAATTTGTTTTTCCTGCAAGGGGCAATCATTTGTAAGCCATCTGAGTTATGCTTGACTCTTAAAGCAACAGTTACTTTAATAAAAAATTCAACTTACGGGAAATTTCAACTACCTCTCTGCATAGTTCTTTCATTCCCAGTGGGATTTAGCTTGGGCCTTAAAAAAGGAGAAAATTTTCGTGGTGCTACTCATTTCAAACCACGCTGCTAGAGTATAGTTGTGAATGATGCTGGGGTGAGAAGCTGAAAAAAAAGATGAATTTATGATTTATTTCATCCTCTAAATTCTCAAAGTGTTTTTACATTTTTTTTTTTTTTTTTTCCTGGGGATCGAGCTACCTGCTCCGGGACTGGGAAAGAAAACCATTATGACGGTTTGTTTTGAACCATCTTGGCTCCTAAGGACGGGTTACAAATCAGCCTTCACATTGAGCTCCTGCTATTTACAAGCAGCTGCCAAAGATCATCAGGAGCAGGCCATCTTTTCGCATTTTTTCGTTTCAGCACATCTCTGAGGATATCCTTAATAATATAATGTCTTAGGTTTCCGTGGCAAGATGGTTTTTTTTTTTTTTTTTTTAGACGGAGTTTCGCTCTTGTAGCCCAGGCTGGAGTGCAATGGTGCGATCTTGGCTCACCGCAACCTCCGCCTCCTGCGTTCAAGTGATTCTCCTGCCCCAGCCTCATGAGTAGCTAGGATTACAGGCATGCGCCACCACGCCTGGCTAATTTTTTATTTTTAATATAGATGGTGTTTCTCCATGTTGGTTACGCTGGTCTTGAACTCCCAACCTCAGGTGATCTGCCTGCCTCGGCTGCCCAAAGTGCTGGGATTACAGGCGTGAGCCACCGCACCCATCCTTTTTTTTTTTTTTTAGACGGAGTCTCACTCTGTGGCCCAGGCTGGAGTGCAATGGGGCCATCTCGGCTCACTGCAAGCTCCACCTCCCGCCCCCATTCTCCTGCCTCAGCCTCCAGGCGCCTGCCTACGGCCACCGCCACCACGCCTGGCTAATTATTTTATTTTATTTGTATTTTTAGTAGAGACGGGGGTTTCACCATGTTAGCCAGGATGGTCTCGATCTCCTGACCTAGTGATCCGCCTGCCTCGGCCTCCCAAAGCGTTGGGATCACAGGCGTGAGCCACCGGCCCAGCCGCAGGATGGCTTTTCATTCAGCAAGCACGTAGGTGTCATAGAAATGACAAAGAGCATACAGTGCCAGTATTCACTGAATGAGCATTTATTGAGCACATATTATGTTCTGGACAATGAAAAAACATAATCTCTTTCCACTGTTGAACAACTCAGACCTACAGAAATACATATATATAGTTTGCTTGTTTTTTTTTTTTTTTTTTTTTTTTTTTTTTTTTTTT
>NW_020263525.1:0-843 GCF_003255815.1 Theropithecus gelada | reverse complement strand
TTGAGACGGAGTCTCGCGCTGTGTCACCCAGGCTGGAGTGCAGTGGCACAATCTCCGCTCACTGCAAGCTCCGCCTCCCAGGTTCAGGCCATTCTCCTGCCTCAGCCTCCGAGTAGCTGGGACTACAGGCGCCCGCCACCACGCCCGGCTAGTTTTTTGTATTTTTAGTAGAGACGGGGTTTCACCATGTTAGCCAGGATGGTCTCGATCTCCTGACCTCGTGATCCGCCCGCCTCGGCCTCCCAAAGTGCTGGGATTACAGGCTTGAGCCACCGCGCCCGGCTTGTTTTGTTTTTTGACACAAGGCGTCACTCCGTTGCCCAGGCTGGAGTGCAGTGGCACAATCACGGCTCACTGTAACCCCCGGGCTCAAGTGGTCCTTCCGCCTCAGGCTCCTGACTAGCTGGGACTGTCAGCATGCACCACTATGCCTGGCTAATTTTCATAATTATTATTTTTTTGTAGAGACAGGGTCTTATAATGTTGCCCAGACTGGTCTTCAACTCCCGTGCTCAAGCAATCCTCCCTCCTCAGCCTCCCAAAGTGCTGGGAGTATAGGTGTGAGCCTGAGGTGGAAGGATCATTTGAGCCTGGGAGGCTTCAGTGAGCCGTGATTGTGCCACTGCCCTCCAGCTTGGGCAACAGAGGGAGACCTTGTTGCTCAAAAATATGTATTTGGAGACAGGGTCTTGCACTGCTGTCTAGGCTAGAGGTAGTGGTGTGACCACAGCTCATTGCAGCCTCCAACTTCAGGGCTCAATCTTTCTCTTTCTCCTCTCCTCTCCCCTTCCCTTCCCTTCCCTTCCCTTCCCTTCCCTTCCCTTCCCTTCCCTTCCCTTCCCT
>NW_020263524.1:0-2491 GCF_003255815.1 Theropithecus gelada | reverse complement strand
GGAGAGAGTGAAGGAACTATGGGTCACACACGCTTGCCATGGACCTCTAAGATCCTAGCTACAAGAGATCCCATGATCCACACAGACATTTGAACTGGCAGAGGGCACTGCCAGGAGAGTAGGGAGAGGCGGAGCTCAAACATGCATGGAGCCCAAAAGGTTTCATGCATGAGGCAGCTGTAGCAAAATACAGGAATAGGCACCCATTCCTCAAGGCTTTCCACCTTTCTCTGCATGACTCTAGTCCCTGCTGACAGCTGGACCGGGAGAGAGCAGGGCTGCCTTTCCTGAGGGTCTGAAGTGCATCTGATCTGTACAGCCCCTTTCTGCCGGGCCCTTCCCCAGTTGATGCCTGGTTGCTCCCTCAAGGGTGTACACATAGCAGAGCCTCCACTGTACCACCTGAGTGTTTTTCTGGCAGACCAAAAGCAGTTTTCCTGCTCCAGCACAGCTTATCCCTGAGGTACAAGAGGATACAGCCACAAGACCTGTCCCAGCTTCCCAGAGTTTGAGCACAGTTAAGGGGTATTGAGCTCATCACTGTGGCCCGAGCTCAAGTTGGGGTGGCGCTCCTACTCTCAGAACACTGAGAAGAGTGAGGCACAGGAAAAAACAAATAACTCCATCAAAAAGTGGGCAAAGGATATGAACAGACACTTCTCAAAAGAAGACATTTATGCAGCCAACAGACACGTGAAAAAATGCTCATCATCACTTGAATCAGAGAAATGCATATCAAAACCACAATGAGATATCATCTCACACCAGTTAGAATGGCGATCATTAAAAAGTCAGGAAACAACAGGTGTTGGAGAGAGTGTGGAGAAATAGGAACACTTTTACACTGTTGGTGGGACTGTAAACTGGTTCAACCATTGTAGAAGACAGTGTGGCGATTCCTCAAGGATCTAGAACTAGAAATACCATTTGACCCAGCCATCCCATTACTGGGTATATACCCAAAGGATTATAAATCATGCTGCCATAAAGACACATGCACATGTATGTTTATTACGGCACTATTCACAATAGCAAAGACTTGGAACTAACCCAAATGTCCATCAACGACAGACTGGATTAAGAAAATGTGGCACATATACACCATGGAATACTATGCAGCCATAAAAAAGGATGAGTTTGTGTCCTTTGTAGGGACATGGATGCAGCTGGAAAGCATCATTCTCAGCAAACTATAGCGAAAACAGAAAACCAAACACCGCATGTTCTCACTCATAGGTGGGACTTGAACAATGAGATCACTTGGACACAGAAAGGAAAATATCACACACCAGGGCCTATTGTGGGGTAGGGGGAGGGGAGAGGGATAGCATTAGGAAACATACCTAATGTAAATGACTATTTAATGGGTGCAGCACCCCAACATGGCACCTGTATACATATGTAACAAACCTACATGTTGTGCACATGTATCCTAGAACATAAAGTATAATTTGAAAAAAAAAACACACATCTTGGCTGGAATACCATAAGCAGTGAGTTTTATCTCAACAGCAGTAGAAAAGCAAGCAGATACAGAGTAAGCAGGACAAAAATAGAGAACTTAGAGGACTCCATACATTAACTCTATAGTTGTGAGTTTTTAAAATAATAACCATTTAAGCCCTAAATTTTTCTGATGTAATTTTGCCTTTTTATTTTAAAATGTCCAAAAGAAGCATCATACTATGTAGCCATGAGGAGTCCAAGAAACCTAGCATATCTGAATGTTTGAGAATCCTATTCTGTTTCTTATTAATATCTAGAGAGCAAAGGAAATTCTATAAATCTTGTAAGAAAATGCCAGGAGGTTAGCCCAGTGTTTTAGATAGTGGCAACTAAGCTAGTGTCACTTTTTAGAAACAAGTAAGGGGGAAACGTCAAACAAATTCAAAGGAGCCCAAGATAAAAACGTTCATATAAAATAGAACCTTGCTGTGTAAATCAAACAAAATATAAAACTATGTGTGCAAACTAGAAAATAAATGCTTCACAAACAGAAGGTAAGTTCTGTAGAAACCAAGAGTACACAATCCAGAAAGATGTTTGTCTTTATAGCAGAAAGGACTTACCAGAAATGACAAAAAAGCTTTCATTGTTCTAGGAGGGATATATGGTCTTTTATTAAAGGAGCCTTATTCAAACCAGACCTCAACATACCAAAAATCATGTATCAAATAACTGAGGTTTAAACTGAAAGAAGATTCACCAGGGCAGAAAGGGTGACTTATAGAAGCAGAGCGCTAAAGGGTATAAAGTGAAGACTGCATGCATGCTTCAAGAATCACCAATTCCTTCCAATTGTAAACTTTGCAGGTCCCATTTATGACACCATATCTGTAAACCTAAACAGCAAACAAAGTCTCTAAACTAAAAAATATTTACTTGGAATAAATTATTGTAATGAGAATGTAAATGTCATAGTAAACCATGTGCATATTAATAGAGGTAAAGAAGAACAAAATTTTTAATGTGGAGGATTGCATAGTTGTTT
>NW_020263523.1:0-2491 GCF_003255815.1 Theropithecus gelada | reverse complement strand
CCACAAGGACAGGCTTAGCGAGCGGCTTCTTGAGGTGAAAGCTGTAATTCTGTGAGATGAATTAACAGAACACTAAGCAGGTTCTCAGAAAGCTTCTTTCTCTTTGTTATAGGAGGATATTTCCTTCGGCCGTAGAGTCTTCAAAGGGATCCGAAATATCTGTTCTCAGATTCCACAGAAATAAGGCTAGCAAAGAGATCCACGAAATACAGATGTAACTTTGTGAGTGAAAGTCACACATCACAAAGCAGTTTCTCAGAAAGCTTCTTTCCAGTTTTCTCTGAGGATATTTTCTTTTTCACCGTAACCCTCTATGGGCTTCCAAATATGACTTTGCGAATTCCACAAGAACAGGCTTAGTGAGCGGCTTCTTTATTGGAAAGCTGTAACTCTCTGAGATGAATTAACAGAACACTAAGCAGTTTCTCAGAAAGCTTGTTTTCAGATTTCATCGGAGGATATTTTCTTTTTCACCATAGCCCTCTATAAGCTTCCGAATACCACTTTGCAAATTGCACAAGAAATGCCTTAGTGAAGGGCTTCTGGAGGGGAAAGCTGTAACTCTGTGAGATGATTTCACAGAATTCAAAGAAGTTTCTCAGAAAGCTTGTTTCCCTTTGTTATTGGAGGATATTTCCTTTGGCCCTATAGTCTTCAAAGGAATCAGATATATCTGTTCACAGATTCCACAGAAATAAGGCTAGCAAAGAGATCCACGAAATACCGATGTAAATCTGTGAGTGTAAGTTACATATCACAAAGAAGTTTCTCAGAAATCTTCTTTCCAGTTTTTCTGGGAGGATAATTTCTTTTTCACCATAGCCCTCTATGGGCTTCCAAATATCACTTTGCGAATTCCACAAGGACAGGCTTAGCGAGCGGCTTCTTGAGGTGAAAGCTGTAACTCT
This sequence comes from Theropithecus gelada, assembly GCF_003255815.1. NCBI lineage: Eukaryota > Metazoa > Chordata > Mammalia > Primates > Cercopithecidae > Theropithecus > Theropithecus gelada. Next base: position 1,583 of record NW_020263523.1, on the reverse strand, counting down.
GTGAGATGAATTAACAGAACACTAAGCAGGTTCTCAGAAAGCTTCTTTACAGATTTCAACGGAGGATATTTCCTTTTTCACCATAGCCCTCTATGGGCTTCGAAATATCACTTTACAAATTCCACAAGACCTGTCTTAGCCAAAGGCTTCTTGAGGGGAAAGCTGAAACTCTGTGAGATGATTTGACATAACAAAAAGAAGTTTCTCAGAAAGCTTCTTTCTCTTTGTTATACGAGAATATTTTCTTTGGCCCTCTTGTCTTCAAAGGGATCCGACATATCTGTTCTCAGACTCCACAGAAATAAGGCTAGCAAAGAGAACCACGAAATACAGATGTTACTATGTGAGTGGAAGTGAGACATCACAAAGCAGTTTCTCAGAAAGCTTCTTTTCAGTTTCTCTCGGAGGATATTTTCTTTTCCACTGTAACCCTCTAAGGGCTTACAAATATCACTTTGCGAATTCGACAAGAACACACTTAGAGAGCGCTTTCTTGAGGGGAAAGCTGTAACTCTGTGAGATGAATTAACAGAACACTAAGGAGTTTCTCAGAAAGCTTCTTTCTTGATTTCATCGGAGGATATTTCCTTTTTCATCAGAGCCCTCTATGGGCTTCCAAATATCACTTTGCAAATTCCACAAGAACTGTATTAGCGAAAGGCTTCTTGAGGGGTAAGCTGTAACTCTGTGAGATGATTTCACAGAACACTAAGAAGTTTCTCAGAAAGCTTCTTTGTCTTTGTTATCGGAGGATATTTAATTCGGCCCTATAGTCTTTAAGGGTTTCGAAATACCTCTTCTGAAATCCACAGAAATAAGGCTAGCAAAGAGATCCATGAAATACAGATGTAACTCTGTGAGTGGAAGTCACACATCACAATGCAGTTTCTGAGAAAGCTCCTTTCCAGTTTTTCTCTGAGGATATTTTCTTTTTCACCATAGCCCTCTAAGGGCTTCCAAATATATCTTTGCGAATTCCACAAGAACAGGCTTAGCGAGCGGCTTCTTGAGGGGAAAGCTGTAAGTCTGTGAGATGAATTAACAGAGCACTAACCAGTTTCTCAGAAAGCTTCTTTCCAGATTTCATCGGAAGATATTTCCTTTTACACCAGCGCCATCCATGGGCTTCCGAATATCACTTTGCAAATTCCACAAGAACTGTCTTAGCGAAAGGCTTCTTCAGGGGAAAGCTGTAACTCTGTGAGATGATTTCACAGAACACAAAGAAGTTTCTCAGAAAGCTCTTTTCTCTTTTTTATCGCAGGATATTTGCTTTGGCCCTAGAGTCCTCCAAGGGATCCGAAATATCTGCGCTCAGATCCCACAGAAATAAGGCTAGCAAAGAGATCCACGAAATACAGATGTAACTCTGTGAGTGGAAGTCACACATCAGAAAGCAGTATCTCAGAAAGCTTCTTTCCAGTTTTTCTCGGATGAGATTTTGTTTTTCACCATAGCCCTCTATGGGCTTCCAAATGTCTCTTTGAGAATTCCACAACAACAGGCTTAGCCAGCGACGTCTTCAGGGGAATGCTGTAACTCTGTGAGATGAATTAACAGAACACTAAGCAGTTTCTCAGAAA
>NW_020263522.1:0-2491 GCF_003255815.1 Theropithecus gelada | reverse complement strand
ATTTCTTTCCTTAAGGCATAATATATTGATTAGGCCTTCATTAGTATTCAATTTTTGATAAATATACTTATTATTTATATGAATAGCATATTAATAGTTTTTAAGTAATAAAAACTATTAATATATCTAGATCAGGTTTCAGTATATTAATATAGCCGTGTCAGCCCATTTTTATATGATGTAACGCTATTAATTCTTCTCATTTCAAGGAACCTGGTGTCCAATTTTTAATTTTAATTGTATTTTTATAATCGACACACAATTACTGTACATATTGATGAAGTACATAGTAATGTTTCTATATATAATGTATACTGATCAGATCAGGGTAATTAGCATATCCATCATTTCAAATATTTATTCTTTATTTGTGTGGGAACTTTTGATATCCTTCTAGCTGTTTGAAACTATATATTACTTTTAACTATAGTTATTCTACAGTGGTATAAAACACTAGAACTTTTTCCTCATCTCCAGATATAATTTAAAGTGTGTCTCTTTTAAGAAGCCTAAACATGTCGTCTTTAGGTAGTCTGATAATCTTTGACTTTTAATTGCAGTGTTTATTCTGTTTAAATTTACTATAATTCTTAGTATAGTTGTATCTAAGTCTACTATCTGCCCTTGTATTTGTCCTATCTTTTGAACAATAAACTTTTAAATTTGGAATAAGTTTAGATTCACAAAAAATTTGTGTGGGCACCGAGAGTGTCTATATCTGACCTTTAGCTCAGTGTCCCCTAACGTTGACATCTTACATAATTGTAGTACATTTGAAAAAACTAAGAAATTAACCTTGGTACGTTGTTGTTAACTAAACTCTTATCTTTATTCAGATTTCATAAATTTTCCAATAATGTCCTTTTTTCTCTTCTAGGACCCATTCAACATACCACATTGTATTTAGTCCCCATATCACTTTTGTCTCCTCTAATCTGTGACAAGTTATTGGTTTTGTCTTGTTTTTCATGACCCTGACAGTGTTGAAGAGTACTTATGAGGAGCTTTGTAAAACGTCCCTCAGTTCAGATATTTATGATATCTTTGTTATGATTATATAAAGGTTATGCATTTTCTGGAAGCACATAAACGGAGGGGAAGTGCCCTTCCATCACATTGTATCAGGGGGTGCGTAATATTCACATGCCATAACTGGTGACAATAACCTTGATCACCTGGTGAAGATTGTCTGCCAAATTTCTCCACTGTAATTTTTTTCCTTTTTTCTTAGTCTTTTCTTTGGAATCCAGTCACTAAGTCTAGCTACACGCACTTGGAGAGGGGAATTACGCTTCACCTTCAGGAAGGAAGAGACTATACTCATATTTTCAGCAATTCTTCTGTAAAGCTGTGTCTCTTCTGCCCTTGATCCATGTGTTGGCTTATTCCTGCATTTCTGTCTTCTTTTGTATTAGTCGGGTATTTTCTATTATACTATTTTATGTCCTTTTCAGATTAAGTCCAAAATTATACATTTTCCTTTGAGTTGTTGCCCTACAAATTACAATATTTGTTGTTGCTACAATTTTTTTCAAATACCTTCTCTAACAATAGAAAAGACATGTTATAGTCTAAACCCAATTATCTTCCAACCTGTCTTTTGTGCTGTTTTTGTCATATATTTTACATTACAGTATCTCAATAGGTCATTATTATTCTTTAAATATAACAATTTTTTTTTAGTTCTAAGCAGAATCACTTTTTCTACCTTTTGCTCCCAACCTCATTAAACGGAAAAGAATTGCATAAGTGTTTGAAAAACCGCTTCTGAAAGCATCTAGCAGATTTATCAGAGGCCCATGTTAAAATATCAATAACATTCAAAAGTTTGTAAAGAACTAATTTTGAATAACAAATTGGTCAGTGTGAAAAACAGCTATATGTTATATAAAATTAGAATTATCAAAGTAGTTGGGGGGTAGTGTGTACTTTCTAAAAGCATGAGATAGTCCGTTTTGAGTAAGAGAAATATAAGGGAAATGCCAGCTAGAAGCAGGCACAGATTTAGACAGAACCTGCAGTCTAACTGTGTAACACCTTGGCAGCCTGGGAAGAACTAAACGTCAAGAAGAAGTTTTTGAAAAACCACATAAGCACTTTTTTCATAAAACTTTTTATTATCATATCATTTGTAAAAATGAAACAGTAATGGTAACTTCTCTTTTCCAAGGCAAAGAGAAACTCTGCAGAATGGACATTAAACAAGGCATTATGCCTTACAATCGAGACATAGAATGTCCAAGGGAAACTTCAGCATAAAAATGCTGAACATATAATGTGAGATAATTTCAATACATAACAACTGACATTCTTTTTTTAAAAAAGTATAAAAATATAGATGTGCACGTACATCCCCTTACCCTAACAGTGATCCACTCATTGCTTACATTCCAAACCCCACCCTCCAATTCCCCAACCTATCATTTATCAAGGTGCCTGACACATTATGGTCTCCCACTAAATAGTAGTTTAATGACACATTTAAAACCCA
>NW_020263521.1:0-2491 GCF_003255815.1 Theropithecus gelada | reverse complement strand
GGGCAGATCACCTGATGTCAGGAGTTTGAAACCAGCTTGGCCAACATGGTGAAACCCCGTCTCTACTAAAAACACAAAAATTATCTGAGCATGGTGGATCACACCTGTACTCCCAGCACTGTTGGGCGACTGAGGTGGGTGGATCACTTGAGGCCAGGAGTTCAAGACCAGCCTGGCCAACGTGGTGAAATCGCATCTCTACTAAAAAATACAAAAATTTGCCAGGTGCAGTAGCAGGCGCCCGTAATCCCCGCTACTCAGGAGGCCGAGGCATGAGAACCACTGGAACCTGGGAGGCAGATGCCACAGTGAGCAAGCCGAGATTGCACCACTGTACTCCAGCTTGGGCAACAGTGAGACTCTGTCTCAAAGGGAAAAATGAAAAAGAGTAAGAGTAAGCTAGGGCACCCACTATGGCAAACAGTATGGAAGTCCCTCAGAAAACTGCAAATGAAATTACAGTGTGATCCAGCAGTCCCACTACAGTGTAGATACCCAAAGAAAAGGAAATCAGTGTTGGAGGGGCATCCACGCCTCTGTGTTTCCTGCAGCACTGTTCACCATAGCCAAGGTATGGAATCAGCCTCGGTATCCAACAGCAGATGATGGATAGAGAAAATGTGGTCTTAATACACAGTGGAGTACTATTCAGCCATAACACAGGATGAAGTCTTGTTATTCTCAACAATGTGGATGGAACTGGAAGATATTATGTGAAATAAGCCAGGGACAGAAAGTTACACAGCATATGTTCTCTTATGTGGAAGGCAAAAGGAGTGGATGTCATGGAAGTTGAAAGTAGACAGAGGATCCTAGAGCGTTGGAAGGGTGGGGGAAGAGGGAGATAGGGAGAAATTTGTTAAAGGATGCAAAATTATAGCTGGATAGGAGTAAGTTCTAGTGTTTTATAACATAGGACGACTATAGTTAACAAGAATATATAGTTTCAGGCTGGGCACCATGGCTCATGCATGTAATCCTAGCACTTTGGGAGGGTGAGGTGGGTGGATCACCTGAAGTCAGGAGTTTGAGAGCAGCCTGGCCAATGTGGTGAAACCCCATCTCTACTAAAAATACAAAAATTAGCTGGGCATAGTGGTGGGTGCCTGTGACCCCAGCTACCAGGGAGGCGGAGGCAGGAGAATAGCTTGAACCTGGGAAGCAGATGTTGCAGTAAGCTGAGATCACACCACTGCACTCCAGCCTGGGCAACAGAGCAAGACTTTGTCTCAAAAAAAAAAAAAAAAAAAAGAATATATAGTTCCAGATAATTGGAGGAAGGGTATTGAACGTTACCAACACAAAGAAATGATAAATGTTTGAGATGGTGGATATGCTAATTACGCTGATCACATACATTACATGTAATATAACATCACTATGTGTACTCCATACATATGTAGAGTGCACAATTATGTGTCAATTTAAAAAGAAAAAGCTGAACTTAGATTGCAATGGCTAAGTAGCTAGCTTTTTCATATTTTTTATATAGACCCTGGGCATTTATTTTATGTAAACTACCCTTGGCTTCAGGAAATGTTTAGTATTTGAATTTTAGCCTTGCATTTTAGTATACAGAGAAGTAAAACTGTAGGCTTGCTTTAGATACAGTCACAGGGGTTTGCCGTGATGACTTTTTGTGTAATGAGGGGGAAATATACCTTAATTAATAGGCATACATACTCATTTTTCTCCCTCGTACACATTTTTAGTTGTTGTCCAGGCATTGTGATACTTATGTAAACAGTATGCGATATCTTAGGTAGGAATCAGAATTTTAAGGTAAGAATACTTAGAGTTATATATTTTTCAAGCTTTCAAAGTGGACATTTTACATGTCTATTATATAACTGTAATTAAATTTTCAAAAAGACAATACCTGTCTCATATGGGTGATGCTCTAGCATTTTTTGTTTGTTTGTTTCTTTTTGTTTGTTTGTTTGTTTTTTTTTTGGAGACAGCGTCTCACTTTCAGGCTGGAATGTAGTGGTGCAATCATGGCTCACTACAGCCTCAGCCTCATAGGCTTGAGAGAGCCTCCCACCTCAGCCTCCCAAGTAGCTGGGACCACAGGTGTACAACACCATGCCCAGCTAATGTTTAAAATTTTTTGCAGAGACAGGGCCTCCCTCTGTTGCTTAGGCTGCTCTGGAATACCTGGGTTTAAGTGATTCTCCTGCTTCATCCTCCCAAAGTGTTGTGATTACAGTCATGTGCCACTGCCTGGCCCCATATAAGTGGGATGATGACTTTAGCCTAGGAGTTCCACACCAGCCTGGGTAACATGGCTCAAGACCCTGTCTCTACAAGAACTAAAAAAATTTACTGGTCATGGTGGCACCTGCCTGTGGTCCCAGCTACTCCAGGAGGCTGAGGCAGGAGGATAACTTGAGCCCAGGAGTCAAAGCTGCAGTGAGCTCTGTTCTTGTCATTGCATTCCAGCCTGGGTGACAGAGTGAGACCTTGTCTCTTAAAAAAAGTTACTGGCTAC